>NC_089580.1:98069917-98369917 GCF_019320115.1 Miscanthus floridulus | reverse complement strand
GGTCATGAGCTAAATCAGTGCCTAACAGGGTCAAATAGAGCTCACAAGTTTCAACTTAATGTTGTTTATAACTTAGAAATGTTTTCTAAGTGTGGAACTGGTTTTCAAATTCAAAGTAGCCTACTTTGGAGCATTGTAGTTTGAAAACCAGCTCGAATAAGCCCATGCTCCTTAAAGCAAAGTTGTAGTACTCACATAGCTCTACAAATTCTATTAACGAAGTTTGCCCTGATTCACCATGGATTTGGAGTTATAGATGTGTGAAGTCGAGCTGTCTATCAGCCTAATGGCCAAATTTGAATGGAGCATCACGCGCCGTCATGACCGAAATGCGCCTAGGCCAGTGTCTGTCACGTGGAGGCCTGTCCAGCGGCGATGGACCCACCGGTTAGGCTAGAGTGGGCAGAAAAGGGTGTCACGTCATGCTCGCTCACTCTCTCGCGCTCACTCTCTCTGCCTCGCCTCGGTCTCGCTCTCACCATGCCCGAGCGAAGCCGAGTGCCACGCCATCGCTACCGACCTCCGCCGCCGTGGCATTGCTCGATTCCTTGCACCCATAGCTCCACCATACCTTGCTCTACCTCGTGACTCACCATTGCCACCTTTTGAGCCTAGGTATAACCTCAGGTCAAGTTGCCATCACCGTGGCCATCGCCGGAGCATCGCCGAGCTCGCATTCGTTGTGGTCGTGCTCCACCATGCCATCTCGCTTGCTCACTTCTCTCATTAAGGTTTGCCTAGGGTCACATCTAACTCACCCGCTAGCTATTGAGCCAATGTTGGCATATCAGCGTCAGAATGCGGTTGCTCACTGCATGCTCTCACCACCGCCATGCCATGCATGAGGCCAAACCTCACCATCGCTCCACCATTGTCCTAACCTAACCCTACGTCTTCACTTGGTAGCCTTGAAGCCATAGCAGTGCTCACCTAGGCATGCCATCACCGGAGACAATGGGCCCATCGTAGCGCAGCGCCGCCATCCTCCATTAGCACTGTCGCTGTAGACAACTGTCGTTAGTGGTTCGACCATCTAGCTTGTTGGATGCGGAATGAGATGGGGGACACATCAGTGCTGATCGTGCCACCGAAGACCTCGCCATCGGTGAGTTCACCACCGGTAAAGCCAATGCTCTGCTCTGCCTCATTGCCACATGTCAGCACCTGGGTGTGTAGTGGATCAGGTGTACATAGCATTTAAGGTTTAGTTTGTTTTTATTTATTTTCACAGATTTGAATACAAACTTCAAAAATTCATATCTGGAGCTAGGAGTATCCAAATGGGGTGAACCATTTTTTTTATTTATCTTGGAGTGTACTATTTGATAAAAATATGAAATATACTGTTTAGTGTACTTTTCTAGGAGAATTAAATTGAGCAATATAAGCGCTTTTAAATTAGGTTATATCTTGTAAAATGCATAACTTGAGCTAGGAAGATGATAAAATTGTGATTGCAATTTTTCTGGTCTTGTGTTGACATGCTCTAGCTAGGAAAAATACTAAACCTATAGTAGGCATATTTGAAATATGGTATTCATATTTAATCCTAATTAATTGCTAGTTTCTAGTGAAATAAAATGGGGTAAAAATACATAACCTATGATCATGCAAATTTGTATACAGTATTCTTGTGCAATGAGGAAAGTAAGAAAGATATTAAATCTATTACAATTTTTGCTAAAGTAAGCATATGTAGCTTGCCATTTTTGTAGAGGTGTCTATACTTATCCAAATGACACAAAAATTGTGCAGTAGACTATTAGGGTCATTGGTAGGCTACTGTAATTTTCTCAAAATTTATTCAGCAATGGAAATATTTATCCTTTAAAACACCTTATTATATAAGGAAATTGATAAATAAATATAAATAAATTAGTTAGGCATAACCATGATGTTTTCTATGATGCTTATGATTCATATGATCTGCTGGTGCCATTAGTTAAGCTTAGAAGTAATTGGTTATAGGCAGCTAGTTAATTATTGCTTTATAATTCAACTAGATGGCTGCATGTATAGTTTCTGTTTTGGTGGTAAATTCATGATGATAATGATCTGTTCTGTAAACCTTGTTGATAACAAAGTTGTAGATAGCTTACTTATCTACCTTGTGTTAAATTTTCAAAGTCATAGGCCCTACGGTTTGAGAATTATAGCTGTTAGAAGTCTACTGTCAGAAATACTTGTTCTCTAGACAGATCCGAAAGATGGAATTATTTGGCCTAGATAACTACTAAATCACCTTAATATTATTAAAATAAAGTTGTAGGAAATTTCATAATCCTTCTAGAAAGTCCACAACAATATTATTTAGATATGTATAACTCTAGTTAAGGTCAAAACAAATGACTATTGTCTTACAGTCCACAAAATTGCTTAGATGAGAATTTGTTTAATTACTAGAGAAGAGATATACACCTACTCAGTAAAAAAAATTTATCTTGTTATCACCTTAATGCAATGCTATTGAGAGCACTTATGAGGATGCATTTCATCACACCATATCATATCATGCATGTCAATATATATGCATTCGTGATATCTTATTTCATGCTCATGCATATAGGATTGTCCGAGGGGATCACTCTATTTGAATTCAATGAAGAAGAAGAGGAACATTAGGAGGCACCTTAGCCCATAACTCCAGAAGGCAAGGAGCAAGCTCTTAAGGACCTACCCAAGTGTTCGGATCATCGGCCAACATCTTTTCTCAAAGGCAAGCCCTGGAGCATTTCAAGCCTCCCATGTTTTACAAAATGTAACTTGAGTCCTTTCTATTTGAAGCATTAGGTTATAAGAGTTGAATTGGAAACACTTGATGCATAGAACTACCTTGTACATATAAATATACCTTTAACCCTATGCAGGTCTAGGATTGAATATATGCTTAGCCATGCTTAGACTGGTAGAAGTCGGGTGATTTCCTGTTACCTACGAGGTATAGGCAGATACCAGAGCACGGTTGGCTATATTTGCTATCATGGAAAAGAACCACGGGGTAATGTAACTAGAGGTCAAACGGAGTCTATGCATAGGTTCGCTCATGTGATTCTGTCTATGCCGATTAACGACTATACCATTGTTGGCACTTCTGACAAGATTGAACGCATGCCTCTCACTTAGCTGGCCAGATAACTTGTTCCGACCATGAAGTCGAGTAGCTCAACTCAGGCCGGGCCCAATTCTATTAGAGTGCGCACTCTGGATGGTAGTAAGGATGTGTGGGGCGCTAGATGTGAGCCCAAGGGTAGGGTAGTCCTGATCATCCTAGCAGCTGGTTGTCCCTAGTTGTGCGGCACTGATCGAACCCACGAAATGTGTAACTGAGTTGTACCAAAGGTGACCTAAGGTGACCATTGATCTAGTCTGCCTGGTTTTGTGCTAGAAATAAATTCCCAGCTGGGTGAAATCGATTCGAATCATCGTCTCTCTCGGACAGTGAGAAACTTAGCTAGCTCCAACATCGTAGTAACTAGATTATGGAATGATGGTTGTGGTGAACTTGGAGCTTTTACACCAGCTATGGTTACTACTATATGCTACTAAATGATATACCATATGTTTGGCATAGGTTAGTTGCTAATCTATAGATGAATAGCTATAATTAACTTGATGACCGAACTATGAATGTATAATTGAATTAGTAGCTTTTCATGCAAAACATTATCAAGCTAGCTCCACTTATAAAGACTTGCATGATCCTTGGAGTCACTTTCTTTTTGGTTTATGATGGGTAAGTCTAGCTAAGTACCTTCGCGTACTCAGGGTTTATTTCCTACTTGTTGCAGATGGTATAGTCTATCATGGCTACTGTAAGAACTGCTTCTATCCTACCGTGGATGAGGAGTAGGGTCTTGGGCAAGCCATCTCTTGTTAATTCCCTCTATCATGCTTTTGTGGTTGTGATGATGAACTGGCACTATATTGGAACAATGTTGTGAGGTGTTGGTTTTCAACTTAATTGCTTCCATGACTATTTTATTTGAACATGGTTTGTAATAACTCTTAATCATACTTTGATGTAGGACATTATATTTGTGAATTGATGTAACATGTGACATGTCTGTTGAATCATGTACGATCTTGGTTAATCGAGACCCTTTGTGGTATATATGTTGATGGTTAATCGAGACCCTTCATGGTACTCGATGGACTACTAGGTTTATATGGGCTCAGGTATGATAGTGTGACCACTTGCGGGCTATCATTGTACTTATGCTCTTATAAATTGGATGGTTCTACTACAGCTGGTATCATAGCAAGATTCAACATTAATTGCCACATGTGTATTTATAACAAAGGTTTTTGTTTTCTAAAACTAGTTTTTAGAAACTTATAACTATATATAGGTGTTTAAATATAAAGTTTGAATCTAGAGTGTGCGAGTGATCACTTCCTTTATGCCCAGTTAAGGATTTTAGGTGGTTAATTAAGTACTAACTTGGTGGTTTTTACTTTTGTTGTCCATACGACGTGCTATTGTATGCATGTCATTCACTTGAGTAGTAATGTATGGATCAAATGCCTCTATGCCCTAGGTAAGATGATGAGTGGCATGACCGCAAGATGTGAGCATGCGGTCTAAGGGGAGAGGTAGCTTTGATACTAAACTATATATATGTCTCATATATATACAGAGGTATTTAATTGTGGGTTAGCATTAATATGACTGTATATGCATATTTATATGTATATATGGATGTATTTACTTTCAGGTAGCTTAGATACAGAAGTATATATGTGTATATGGAAGTATTTAGATTGCAACCTAGAGCCTAGATTTTCATTCTTGCATATATAATTATGGGGTTGGGCTGAAATGAAATTCTTTTGCAGGTACGCTAACAGCAAAACATGTAGCCCAACTAGTTACATTATATATGAGAGAACGCATGTATGCCACCGTGTATGCCATTAGAAGTTTAATTCTCCTAAGTTTGTGAGGACATATGGAACGTGCATGCATCATGATAAATGATTATTACATACTTGCATTGTTCTCACGAGAGTTGCACCATTTTGTTGGTACCGATGGCAGCATCAGCTGGGAGTGAGACCTTCCTAGAGATGTTTGGTTCCCCTGCCCTGCTTTGCAGGGTCCTGCATTTTGTGGGGTATGCCAAACCACCCCTGTATTTCAGGAATGAAGAATAACTAGAGGGACAACCATGGTATGAGGTGTAGCTAACCATACATGCTTGTACCCAAACACACCTATGGTAGGAGTGGAAGGTGGATTCTAAAGGGAAAACTCCTTGGGAAGCTGCCCAAGTAGTGGCCTATGAAGTGTTGAGTCAGATATTTCAGCAACACGGGGATGAGCTTACCGGTAGTGCCACTGGTACTTTTCCTCTGGTGGATCCATCAATAGCAGTATGGGCACAGCACAACCATAATGTGTTGATCTGAGACCAGGATGAGCGGGCAGATAGTTCTAGTGTCGCTATGAGTGCCATGTTTGCCATGATGAAGATGTTCTATACTCATTAGGATACCCAGAACTTCTGGCAGCAGTCCTACACCACTTGCAGGGACAAGCTCATGAGAGCCAAAGTTGTATAGCGTAAACTGAGGAAGCATGTGTGCAAGCACAAAAAGGCAGCAAGTGAGGCTCGTTGGGACTTTGATCAAGCTTATGTAGTATTGGGAAATCTCCACACTTAGATGAAATAGGTTGATTAGCAGAGAGCTACCGCCCAAGAGGCAAGAGCTGATGATTAGGCTATGCTAGCAGGACTCTAGGAGAAGCTAGAGGCCACTCGCATCGTGGCACTCATCGCTATGCGCTAGTGGATGCAAGCAAACAATCGTGCAGTAATGGCGGAAGCTGCATGAAACAATGTTGAATCCTTAGCCGCGCAATAGGACCAAGTCAAAAGGGACTTTCTCGAATAGCTTGCACATACCTAGAACATGGTGGTTGATCTTTAGCATGAGGTGCATTAACTAAACAACCAACTACACCCACTCCTTGATGAGGAAGAAGAAGATCCAAAGATGTTAATTGAAGATGATGATTGGGAGGAAGAAGAAGTGGATCTAGAGGATGAGGATGATGCTATCTCCGACCTCAATAGCGAGCACGCTAAAGAGTAGAGCCGTTTAGTGACTAGTTTGAAGTGTTAGTTGTATCCCTACTATTTATGTAATGGACTTGTAGTATGAACTTCAGTACTTGTAATGTAACTTCGGTGTAATATTGGTACTTTGCATGTTAATCCGTGATGGGTTGAACTTTGATGAAATTCTAGTTTTTTACTGGTGAAATATGACATGCATGTTAACGCATTGTGAGTATGATAAGTGATAAAATTGGTGATGTTATGTTGCGAGAATGAATTATTGTGCCTCTATTTTATTGTATGAATTTAAGATTCTCTCTAGTAAATTTAGTTTGGCATGATTACACAATTCATCTGCAATCTCATGCCATCATCCAATAATCACTTATTGTTGCAATTTTGCAGATGACTCACTCATGCTGGAGCAGGCACCAGCCAAGGTGGCAATGATGGTGACTTACCACCACCGCCGTCACCATCTGCGAATGGAGGATACACTATGCCTCACTACGTAGAACACTGCTCACACCCGCTAGCAACATTGAGGGCTAGAACCACATCAGTACAATTCATTCAAGAACTTCCAAACACCAAGCCACCTATCTTCAAAGAGGCCAAAGAATCGCTCCAAGCGGATGAGTGGCTAAACATGATTGAGCAGAAGTTCTGCCTATTGAGGGTCATGGAGCATCTGAAGGCTGAATGTGTCCCATCAACTATAAAGACCCACAGGAATATGGTGGACCCATTTCCTGTCCTCTTTACCTACAAATGCATAGGTCACATGGGAATAGTTCAAGGCAGCCTTTAGGGGGCATCACATTCCCCTGGGGCTAATGCGCATGAAAGCAACCGAGTTCATGAGACTTACTCAAGGGACCAAAACAATTATTGAGTTCATGCATGCCTTCAATAATTTGTCCAGATATGCCCTAAGGTTTGTTGATACAGAGGAAAAGAAGATTGAAAGCTTCAAGAGAGGCGTTGGCACCAAACTAATGAAGACTATGGTCAACTCAAGATGTGCTACCTATAATGAGTTTGTTAGTGATGCCTTAACCTAAGAGAACTAGAACAACTTACATGCAGCAACAAAGGGCTCCAAAAGAGCAGCTAAGGCAGGAGCCTTAGGATCATCCCAGTCTAGAGCTCTAGTGCTAGCTAGGCCACAATTTCATCCACTAGTGCCTAAGTGTAGGCCTCCTCCGCTAAAAGCTCAAGTCAATTGCCCCCAAAAGACATTCTATAGGGCGTTCACCGCTGCCCTACCCAAGGGTAACATGGGCCAAGGTAGCTTAGCAGGACCAAGAAGCAACTAGCCATGCTTTAACTACAATCAGCTAGGTCATTGGTCCAAGGAGTGCCCCCATCCCAAGAAATGTGGCAATCAAAACTAGGGTAATCAGAAATAGGCCAATCCTAAGGCACAACCTAGAGACATGCATTACACAGCTATGGAAGAAATCCCTACAGGAGAAGTTATCACCGCTAGTATGTTTCTTGTTAACAAATATCCCGCCATTGTTTTATTTGATTCTAGAGCTTCTCATTCATTTGTGAGCCAAACATTTGCATCTAAGCATGATCAGAAGATAATTGAGGTAGACAAGGGTGGTTATAGTATAAGTTCAGCTAGGGCTACTATTTCTACAAATCAAATAGTGAGAGATGTGTTCATCTCTATACAAGAGAGGGAGTACACTATGGATCTTATAGTAGTGCCCAGAGTAGCCATAGATGTGATCTTAGGCATGAGTTGCATGAGTGGTCATGGAGTTCTTATTAACACTACCACTAGAACAATTATTTTGAGAGAACCAAAGGGGGTAATGCTTTTCTAGTGCCACTTCCCTAGAGTTTTGATCTTCAAAACTTGTCTTGTGCTATCCAAGCCACTACTCTCTATGATATTCTAGTGGTTTGCGAATTTCCTAATGTATTTCCATATGAGTTGTCATGTTTACCGCCCGATAGGGATGTGGAATTTAACATTGAGTTAGTGCCAGGTACAACACCCATCTCAAGAAACCCTATATGATGCAACCAAATGAGTTAGCCAAACTTAAATCCAGTTACAAGAACTTTTGGACAAAGGTCTCATTTGGCCTAGTTTGTCTCCATGGGGTTGTTCAGCCTTGTTTGTAAAGAAGAAGGACAAATCCTTGCGGATGTGTGTGGACTATAGGTCGCTCAATGTTGTCACCATTAAGGACAAGTATCCTTTGCCCTATATCAATATTTTGTTTGATCAACTAGCAAAAGCAAAGGTATTCTCTAAGATTGACTTGAGATCAGGCTATCATCATATTAAGACTAGGCCAGAAGATGTACCTAAGATAGCTTTCTCTACTAGGTATGGCTTGTATGAGTATTTAGTCATGTCTTTTGGACTGACAAATTCTCCTGCCTACTTCATGTACTTGATGAATTCAGTATTCATGCCTGAGCTCGATAAGTTTGTGGTCATGTTTATCGATGATATCTTGATTTACTCAGAGAATGAAGCAGATCATGCAGAGCATCTGAGAGTTGTCTTGTCTTAATTGAAAGAGCATCAATTGTATGCCAAATTTAGCAAGTGTGAATTTTGGTTGAGCAAAGTACCTTTCTTGGGTCATATCTTATCTGAAAATGGAATATCTGTAGACCCAATTGAAGTACAAGAAGTCATGGATTGGAAGGCCCTGACTTAGATTCATGAAGTTTAGAGTTTTCTAGGGTTAGCAAGCTACTATCATCGTTTCATTCCTGACTTTTCCAAAATAGCTAAGCCCATGACTAGACTACTCTAGAAGGATGAAAAGTTCAATTGGACTCTGGAGTGTGAAGCTGCTTTTCACACTTTGTAAACCCTGCTAACTACAGCTCCTATTTTAGCACAACCCGACATTGAGAAGCCTTTTGATGTGTTCTGTGACACATCTGGTACATGTTTGGAGTGTGTGCTCATGCAAGAAGTTTAAGTTATTGCCTATGCTTCCCAAAAATTGTAAAAGCATGAAGTCAACTACCCTACACATGATTCGGAGCTTGCAGCAGTTGTTCACGCCTTGAACATTTGGAGACACTACTTGTTGGGAAACATATGTCACATATACACTGATCACAAGAGTCTCAAATATATCTTTACTCAACCTAAGCTGAACATGAGGCAACATCAATGGTTAGAGCTGATCAAGGACTATAATTTGGAAGTGCACTACCATCTAGGAAAAGCCAATGTTGTAGCAGATGCCTTGAGCCAGAAGTATCATTACAATTCTCTATTAGAGGATGGGTTTAATCTATTACATCCTATGGTGCTGCACAATATCACCGTTAGTTGTTCACTTGAAAGCAAAATCATCAAACTACAGAAGACAGATGTGGGTGTATTTCACATCAATAAAAAGATGAAAGGACAGAAGACCAAACATTTTAGGTTAGATGAAAGAGGTGTGCTATGGTTCAAGGACTGACTTGTGGTACAAAAAATTCGTGAACATAGAAATCAAATTTTAGATGAAGCTCATTCATCCAAGTTGTCTATCCATCCAGGCAGTAGCAAAATGTATCAAGATTAAAAAAACTATTTTTGATGCACTAAGATGAAGAAGGAATTTGTAGCCTAAGTTACTATGTGTGATGTCTATAGCCGAGTGAAGGCAAATCATTTGATACCTGGTGGACAGCTCCAGCCGTAGTCCATTCCAGGCTAGAAATGGGAGGAAATAAGTATGGACTTTATTACAGGCCTCCCATAGACACAACAATGTCACGATTCCATATGGGTCATTATAGATCACCTCACCAAGTTGGCACATTTTGTACCGGTTAACACAATGTATTACGCTGGGAAGTATGCTAAGCTATAAGTTTCTCAAATTGTGAGGCTACATGGAGTACCAAGGACCATAATCTTAGATCATGGACCACAATTTATACCTTGTTTTTGGGAACACTTGCACAAGGCCTTGGGAACCAAACTAATCAGAAGTTCAGCATACCATCCACAAACTTCTAGACAAACCGAGCGAGTGAACCAAATCTTGGAAGATATGTTGAGAGCTTGTGTTATATCCTCTAAGGGTTCATGGGAAAAATGGCTATCATTAGCTAAGTTCTCCTATAACAACAGTTATCAAGAGAGCACCAAGATTACTCCTTTTGAGGCCTTGTACGATCGCAAATGTAGAGCTCCTTTGAATTGGATTGAGCCCACAGAAAGGAGGTGCTATGGCATAGATTTTGTCATAGAAGCTAAAGAACAAGTACGTGTTATCCAACAGCACATGAAAGCAGCTCAGTCAAGACAAAAGAGTTATGCTAATAAAAGGAGAAGACCACTAACCTTTGAAGTGGGAGACTATGTGTACTTAAAAGTTTCGCCCATGAAGGGAGTGCAGAGATTCAAAGTGAAAAGGAAGCTTGCGCCTAGATATGTAGGCCCATACTAGATTATTGAGCAAAAGGGAAATGTCACCTACTAGGTACAACTTCCCCTAGAAATGAGTGCTATATTCAATGTCTTCCATGTTTCTTAGGCTGAAAGATGTCTTCACATACCTAAGGAAGCTATTGCACCCACCAACATTAAGCTCCAATCGGATTTGACCTATGAAGAGAAACCAATCCATGTGCTAGAAGAAATGGAAAGACTAACCCAGAGCAAGGTCATTAAGTTCTACATGGTGGTGTGGAATAACCACAATGAACAAGATGCCACCTAGGAATGGGAGGATTATTTATGTGAGGTTTTATCCCATATTTTATGAAGAATGCTAGGTCTTTCAAATCTTGAGATGAGATTTCTATAAGGGGAGGGGCAATAGCACCCTAGTGTTAAGCATGGAATTTGGCACTTGCATTTCATGAGCACAAGCATCATCCAAGCATTCATGAACATGAGCATATGAAATTTCATCTCATTCTTATACATTATTGCATGAAATGTTGATTATATATATATGCTTATGCTTGTAATCATGCATGACCCATGTATGAAATGGTTGTAAGGTCACAACAATACCTTAGATACATCTAGGATGGTAAATGGAAGAACTTTTGTATTCATGACATGAACCAATTTTGCTTCTAAGTGTTGGGTTACCTTGGAATACCATTTTCATGATGCTAGTTTGACCAAAGTTGAACGGTAGCTTAGAGTTTTTGCATGGTTGTATAACCTAAATAAAAGTTGTAGTTCACATTAAGGGTAACAAACTTTATTTAAGGGTCATGAGCTAAATCAATGCCTAACAGGGTCAAATAGAGCTCATAATTTTCAACTTCATGCTGTTTGTAAAAGAAATTTTTTCTAACTGTGGTACTGGTTTTTAGTTTCAAAGTAGCCAACTTTGGAGCATTGTAGTTTGAAAACTAGCTCGAATTAGACCATGCTCCTTAAAACAAAGTTGTAGTACTCATGTACCTCTACAAATTCTATTAACGAAGTTTGCACTGATTCTCCATGGATTAGGTGTTACAGGTGCATGAAGCCATGTTGTCAGTCAGCCTGATGGCCAAATTTGAATAGAGCGTCGCACGCCATCGTCGCCGACCGGTGCTAGGCCATGTCTGCCGCATGGAGGCTGTCCACCGGTGATGGACCCACCGATCAGGCCAAAGCGGGAAGAAAAGGGCACCGTGTCATGCTTGCTCACTCTCTTGCGCTCACTCTCTCTGCCTCGCCTCGCTCTCGCTATCACCACGCCTGAGCGAAGCCAAGGGCCGCACCCTTGCTGCTGACCCCTGCTATGCTCACGTGGCACCACCGCTGTGCCATTGCTCGATTCCTTGCACCCACAGCTCTGCCATACCTTGCTCCACCTCACCGACTCACCATTGCCAACTTTCGAGCCTAGGTGTAGCCTTAGATCGTATCGCCGTCACTGCAGCCATCGTCGGAGCATCACTGAGCTCGTAGTCACCATGGTTGTGCTCCATCGTGCCATTTTGCTTGCTCACTTCTCTCATTAGGGTTAGCCTAGGGTCACGTCTAACTCACCCCGCTAGCCGTTGGGCCAATGCTGGCATATCGAGGCCAGAACACGGCTGCTCACCATTGTGCTCTCACCATTGCCATGCCATGCATGTGGCCAAACCTCACCATCGCCCCACCATCGCCCTAACCTAACCCTATGTCTTCACTAGGTAGCCTTGAAGCCATAGCAGTGCTCACCCAGGCATGCCATCGCCGGAGATGATGAGCCCACCACATCGCATCGTCACTATCCTCCATTAGCGCTACCACCGTAGACAACCATCGTTAGAGATTCGACCATCTAGCTCGCTGGATGCGGAATGAGATGGGGAACGCGTCAGTGCTGACCATGCCACCAGAGACCTCGCCATCGGTCAAGCCAGCGCTCTGCTCTGCCTCATTGACAAGTTGGGCCGAGTTGACTATAGGACCCGCATGTCAGCGACTGGGTGTGTAGTTGACCGGGTGTACATAGTATTTAGGGTTTAGTTTTTTTTCATAGACTTGAATATAAACTTCAAAAATTCATATCTAGAGCTACGAGTATCCAAATGGGGTGAACCAAATTTTGTTGGATTTACCTTGAAGTGTACTATTTGATAAAAATATTAAATATACTATTTATGGTATTTTTCTAGGAGAATTAAATTGAGCAAGATAAGTGCTTTTAAATTAGGTTATATTTTTTAAAATGCATAACTTGAGGTAGGAAGATAATAAAATTGTGATTCAAATTTTGCTGGTCTTGTGTTGACATGCTCTAGCTAGAAAAAATACTAAACCTATAGTAGGCATAATTGAAATATGGTCTTCAAATTTAATCCTAATTAATTGCTAGTTTCTAGTGAAATTAAATGGGGTAAAAATTCATAATCTATGATCATGCAAATTTTTATATAGTATTCTTGTGCTAGGAGGAAAGTATGAAAAATATTAAATCTATTACTTGACACTTTTCACTATGCTAAACTATTTTTGCTAAACTAAGCATATGTAGCTTGTCATTTTTGTAGAGGTGGCTATACTTATCCAAATAGCACAAAAATTGTACAGTAGACTATTAGGGTCATTTTTAGGCTACTATTATTTTCTCAGCATTAATTGAGCAATGGAAATATTTATCCTTTAAATCACCTTATTATATAAGGAAATTGATAAATGAATATAAATAAATTATTTAGGCATAACCATGACGTTTTCTATGATGGATATGATCTGTTGGTGCTATTAGTTAGGCTTAGAAGTAATTGGTTATAGGTAGATAGTTAATTATTGCTTTATAATTCAACTAGATGGCTGCATGTATAGTTTTTGTTGTGGTGGTAAATTCATGATGATAATTATATTTTCCATGAAACTTGTTAATAATAAAGTTGTAGGTAACTAATTTATCTACCTTGTGTTAAATTTTCATAGTGGTAGGACTTATGGATTGAGAATTATAGCTGTTAGAAGTCTATTATCAGAAATACTTCTTCTCTAGATAGATGGAATTGTTTGGCCTAGATAACTACAGAATCACCTTAAGATGATTAAAATAAAGTTGTAGGAAATTTCATAAGATTTCCATAAAGTTAACAACCATATTATTTAGATGTGTGTAACTCTAGTTATGGTCAAAACAAGTGGCTACTGTCTTGTAGTCTAGAAAATTGCTTAGATGAGAATTTGTTTAATTACTAGAGAAGAGATATACACATACACAATAAAAGAAAAATTATCTTGTTATCACCTTCATGCAATGCTATTGAAAACACTTATGAGGATGCATTTCATCACACCATATCATATCATGCATGTCAGTATATATGCATTCGTGATATCTTATTTCATGGTCATGCATATAGGATCGTCCGAAGGGATCACTCTATTAGAATTCAACAAAGAAGAAGAGGAACATCAGGAGGCATGTAACACCCTAGGTGCTAGGCTTACACTTGCATTGCATGAGCATAAGCATCATTCATTCACATATGAGCATAAACATATGAAACATTCATATGAAACATACCTTTGTTATTCTATGTTGCCACATGTGTATGCCTTATGGTCATCCTTGTTAATGCTAGTGGTTGATGTTGATCACTAAAACACCTTATACACACTTAGGATGGTACATGGAACAGGTTTGATACTCATGACATGGACCAAAATAGCCCCCAAGTCATTGTTATTCTAGAAACTCCAATTTTCATGATCCCACTTTGACCAAAGTTGAACTATAGCATAGAATGTTTGCATGGCAGTGCACCCTTAATAAAAGTTGTAGCTTATCTTATGTGGAACAAACTTTATTTAAGGGTCATGAGCTAATTCAGTGCCTAACATGATCAAATAGGGCTCACTAAGATCAACAAAATGCTATTTCTAGACAGAATTTTTGCGAAGTCCAAAATGCTGATTTCAGTTTCAAGTGCACCACTTTGGAGCACTGTAGTTTGAAAAACATTCTAATTTAGGAAAAACTCCTTTAAGCAATCTTGTAGCACTCATGTATCTCTACAACTTTCACTAATACCATTTTTTCTAACTCGAACTTGATTAGGAGATGTAGAGTCACGAAGTAACACTATTAGTCATCAAAATCGGACTTAGCTGATTCAAATTTCAGCCATGTCGTGGCTGACCACGCATAGGCCATGCACGCCACATGGTGGTCATCCGCTAGCAAAATGGCAGCGATGCGCCCTCCCTCCTCACTTGCTCTCACTCGCCTCTGCCTTGCCTCTCTCTTTCGCTCTCGCACTCACCGAGCAAACCGCAGCACGCTACTCCATTGCCGCCGACCTCCATCAAGCTCGCTGGCACCACTACACCACCATCCATCATGCCTCGCCCATAGCTCGGCCATCACCTTCTCCACCTCGCCGACCAGCCATTGCCTTGGCTCGAACCAAGGTAAAGGCCCATGGGTCATTGCTGTTGCCACCATAGCCGTTGTGTGCTGCTGAGCTGCAAGCTCGCCCATGGCCAGCCCTATCCACCATAGCACCTACCTTCTTCTTCATTGGTCCATTGTTACTTTAGGCCATAGGTACTCATGACATAGCCCAGTTCACCATTATCGCTGCCACCTCACAAGAACGTGTGACCTCATAGCGCTCACCAGCCATGGCCGCAAGCTTAAGCTCGCCATGGCCGACCTTAGCTAGGCCCTGTCAACTCCCTCTAGCATGTGTTTCCGCACCTCCACTAACCCTAGCACCATCACTAAAGATGGAGACCCATCACTAGTCATCGGCTCACTGGAATGGTGTCATCACCGCCATGCTCAGTGCATCGCCACAACGCCATGCATGGGGTCGTGCTCACTGGTGCCCTTGCAAGCCCTCATCGGAACCCTAGGTCTCCGCTATGTCCCAGTAGAGGTGTAGCCGAGCCTGTCCAAGCTCACCATGGCCAACCTTAGCTAGGCCCCATCGACTCCCTCTAGCACGTGTTTTCGCACCTCCACTAACCCTAGCACCATCACTGAAGATGGAGACCCATCACTAGTCACCGGCTCGCTGGAATGGTGACATCACCGCCATGCTTAGTGCACCGCTACACCGCCATGCATGGGGCCATGCCTCACTGGTGCCCATGCAAGCCCCAATCTGAACCTTAGGTCTCTGCTATGTCCCAGTAGAGGTGTAGCCAAGCCTATCCGAGCTCACCATGGCCAGAGATAGCCGGTGCGCCACCACACATCACCGCTGAGCTGCCATCACCACCATTGAGCTAGCTCTGGCAAGTCTCTAAGCCAACTGAGGGTACCCATCGACGCGGAACGGAGAGACGAGTGTAGTGGTGATGATGCTACCGCCGAAGACCTCACCATCGGCGAGCTTTCATCGGTCAGCGCCGTCCTCTACTCCCATGTCACTGACGGATGGGACACGTTGACCTATGGGCCCCTGCTGTCAGTCATAGTGGGTGCACTAGACCGGGTGCACCTAGCAGCTGAGCTCGATTTGAAATTCAATTTTCTTTATTTATTATTCTAGATTTTGTAGCAAACTTCAAAAATTCATATCTAGAGCTAGGAGTGTCCAAATTGAGTGAAACAAATTTTGTTGGATTCATCATGAAGTTTACAATTTGATAAAAATATGAAAGCTATTGTTTGGGATATTTTTCTAGGGGAATTTAATTGAGCTAGATAAGTGCTTTTAAATTTATTTCCATATTGTAAAATGCATATCTTGAGCTAGGGAAGTGCAAAAATTGTTATTCTAATTTTACTAGTCTTGTGTTGACGTGCTCTTGCTAGGAAAAATGCTAAACCTATAGTATGTATACTTGGAATATGGTCTTCCTATTTAACCTTGATTAATTGCTAGTTTCTAGTGAAAATAAATGGGGTAAAAATATAGAACTTATGACCATGCAAAGTTTTACATAGTGTTATAGTGTTGGGATGAAAGTAAGAAAAATATGAAATCTATTGTTTGGCACTTTTCACTAGGCTAAACTATTTTTGCTAAAATAAGTCTATGCAAATTGTCATTTTTGTAGAGATGGCTATACTTATCCAAATGGCATGAAATTTGTATAGTAGACTTTTGGGGTAATATGTAGGCTACTGTAATTTTCTTAGAATTTATTGTATAGTTTTGATATATGTTCCTTATTTCACCTTAGTGTCCAAATAAATTAATAAAGGCATTTAAATAATTTATTTAGGCTTGACTATTATGTTTTCTAAAGTGTATATGATGTCTATGAACTATTGGTACCATTGGTTGTGCCCAGATTTGATTGATTGTATGCAATGAAATATCAATTACTCTATAATTTAATTATAGTGACTATTTTTGATAGTTTCTGTTGTTAAGTAAATTGCATGGGTAAAATGATGTTTGCTGTGAATCTTCTCAATAACAAAATTGTAGATAACTTACTTATCTTGCTTGTGTCAACTTTTCAAGGAAATAGGATAAATTGTTTGAGAGTTATAGCTGTTGGAAGTTTATCTCTAGAAATGCTTATTCTCTAGAATTTCTAGACAGATCTTAAAAATTACTTTGTTTGACCTTAATAGACATTGAATCATCTTGTGATGACTATAAGAAAGTTGTAAGCACTTTGATAAGCTTTCTAGAAGTCTAAGATCATAGTATTTGGTTGAGTAGATCTCTAGATATGGCCAAAATAAGTAGCTGATGTTTACAGTCCACAAAATGACTAAGTGAAATTGTAATTGTTTGTCTTATATGATGCTTGTGTAGATGCTTAGGCTAATTGAGATTAGTTGTTAGCTATAGGTTCTAAGCCTCTTACTGTTGATAAACAACTTTACCTTAGGTTACTAGAACTTGGTGAGTGTATGTTTCTTATACTATAGAAGAGATATGCACCTACTCAGTAAAGATCAACTAGAAGAAAGTTATAAATCTACTTGGTAAACGAATGTTAAACTTATCATACATCTTGCGGATAACCATGCTCATGCATACACACTTCATCAGGTCATCTCATCTCTAATGCATTCATGATACTCATTTGTGCATATGCATGCAATAGGTTCCCCAGAAGGAGTGATGCTACTCAAGTTCGAACCCGAGCGTCAGGAGGAGCAGAAGGCAGCCCAGGAGCAGGAGGTTCATGTGGATAGAGGAGTCAACGTGGAAGATCTTCCTAAGTGTCCTGACCACCAACATTCCTTGTTTCTAAAAGGCAAACCCCGAAGCATTCTAAGCCTCCTATGTTTTCTAAATATCAACTTGAGTCCTTTTATGTTGATGCATTAAGTACTAAGGGTTGATTGGAACCACTTACTGCATATACTTTCCTTATCCAAACAAATATATCTTGAATCCTATGTAGGTCTAGGATCGAATATATGCTTAGCCATGCTTAGTCCAGTAGAAGTTGGGTGATTTCCTATCACCTGCAAGATATAGGTAGATATCTGGTCATGGTTGGCTATAATTGCTATCATGGAAATAACCATGTGTTGATGAATAATAGGAGACTGGGTGGGATTGTGATAGAGAAGCAATAAGGCATGGAGGTCTTGGTGCCTATTTATCCCCGTCTATGTCGGTTAAGGACCAATTCACTCTACATCCTCATATCATGTTGAATGCATGCCTAGCACTTAGTTGGCCGGATAAGTCATTCCGACCATGAAGCCAAGTAGCTCAACTCAGGCTAGGACCCGGTAAGTTAAAGTGCACACAATGGAGGAAGTAAGGATGTGCGTGGAGCCAGTGGCGTGAGTCTAAGGGTAGGCTAGGCCTAAACTTCCTAGCAGACTAGTAGTATCCCTGAGGGTGCGGCGCTGATCAAACCCGTGACTATACCTAAATTGTACCAAAGGTGACCCGATGCGACCCTGATGGGGGAAGTATAGTGTGGGGTGTATGACCCCGGATACCCACGGCAGGCCACATAGGCTGCGCCCCTAGGGGTGGCCTAGCCCACAAGACGAAGCCTTGTGGGTCACGACTCTGCTCGGCGCCTCACGTAAGACACCAGGAAGACATCCTAAAGATACTATGAGATCTATTAGGATATGTATGATCCCAAGATTCCTGTAATTAGTTATTACTTTCTGGTTATCTCTCAGATCTAACCGACTTGTTAACCTGCTCCCTAGACTATATAAGGCGGGCAGGGACCCCCTCCAAACTCACGCAATATCATACGATAGCTAATACAAACCAATAGACCATAGGAGTAGGGTATTATGTCATACTGATGGCCTAAACCTATCTAACTCATGTGTCTCTGTTGCCTTCTTGTTCTTGATCTCATGCTCCTCTGCCGATCAATCTACCTTCATGGGATACCCCTCAGAGGACTATCGATGATATTCTATCGACAGTTGGCACACCAGGTAGGGATGGGCGCTTGATCCATGGTGAGCCAGATGGACCTCAAATCAACAGCGCGTTCTCGTCATCAATCTCATGGAGATCCATGCCGGTTGATGATGATGATTCATCGCTGGCTACATCAACCCCCATGACTACAGATCCAATCTTGGAACCACCTCTGAGGTCGTCTTCACCAACAACTCACCGTCCACTAGGTGCTCACTGTCAATGCCAGCTAGATAACACCATACATCGCTGACTAGACGCTTCGTCTAAAGCTAAGTCATGCTTTAATATTTTTCTCAATATTCTCCAATCTCCGTATATCGCCATGATGTTTCTCCAAACTATTTTCTCCATATTTACTCTCCAAATGATTTTTTTGAACCCTCGATCAGTCCTGTTGATGCTCGGATGCCTCCAGAGATAGCCCTATCTCCGTCTCCTCCCTACATGTGCATGAGCGTCTGTCCTCTGTGTTATGGGTGGTCAGCAGCGTCTCCTTAGCGACACATGTTCCTCCTACACGTGCACGGGCTCCGTGCTTGATGTTATGGACTATGGGCTAGCTAGGGCTAGAGACTCAGCTACACACTAACTATTCGGGCAGTTTATATTAAATATAAATATATCTTCACACCAACTGATCGTTGAACTGCATGCATCATTTCATCACCATTGCTGATTTTTCTCCGAAGTTTATTTATTTGTGTGTCATGTACTACCTGTTCTACTTGTTTGTATTACAGGATCATCGTCTAGGTGATTAGACCACCTAGTGCTAAAACTTCTCCACCAATCAACTGGTCGGACCGCTTGGTTCATGGACTCCATCGACTATTCGTCGGTCGTTTCTACTCAATGCTCACTTCACCGTCGACCAGTGGACCAGACTGTTCGTCGCTCATGCTTCATCGCCAGCTACACCGGTTACTCCTCGGCACATAGATACTTTGTGCTCGAGGACTAAGTGGGCACACTTCACTGCATGGACATTGCCAGCTGCGTCAGTGCTCAGACCTCGCCGCCTACGCCGAGGACTCCTCGGTGCTCAAACATCGTCGCCTACACCGAGGACTCCTCGGTGCTCGGTCATCGCCAGCGACGCTGAGGACTCCTAACTCCTCGATGCTCAGACATCGCCAGCAACGCCGGGGACTCCTCATTCCTCGGTGCTCGGTCATCGCCAGTGACACCGGGGACTCCTCGCTCCTCGGTGCTTGGACATCACCACCTACACCGGGGACTCCTCGCTCCTTGGTGCTCAGTCATCACTAGCGATGCCAGGGACTCCTTGCTCCTTGGTGTTGTCACCAGTGACGCTGGGGGCTCCTCGCTCCTCGGTGCTCGGACATCGCCAACGACATCGGGGACTCCTCGCTCCTCGGTGCTCGGTCATTGCCAGTGATGCCAGGGACTTCACGCTCCTCGATGCTTGGTCATCGCCAACAACGTTAGGATGCCTCACTCCTTGGTGCTCGATCATCACCAGCGATGTCGGGGACTCCTCGCTCCTTGGTGCTCGGTCATCACCAGCGACACCGAGGACTCCTCTCTCCTCGGTGCTTGGTCATCGCCAGCAATGCCGGGGACTTGTTGCTCCTTGGTGCTCGGTCATCACCAGCGACACCGGGGACTCCTCACTCCTTGGTGCTCGATCATCGCCAGCAATGCCGGGGGACTCCTCGGTCCTTGGTGTCGTCAACAGCGATGCTAGGCTCACTCTTCGGTGCTCGAACATCGCCAGTGATGCCGGGGACTCCTCGCTCCTCGATGCTCGGTCATCCCCAGCGACATCGGGGAATTCTCACTCCTCGGTGCATTCTCATACTCAGGGTTTATTCCCTCTTGTTGCAGATGATGTGATGTATCATGGGTACTATAAGGACTGCCTTCATCCTGCCATGGATGGGGACTCAACCATGGGGCATGGTACTCTTAAGTTATCCTCTCTATTAAGCTTTTTCTAGAAATGACCGTGGTACTGACATGTATTTGAACTAAGTGTGATGTTGACATCAAACTACTTTGCTTCCGCTATTTGAACTTGGTTTGTAATAACTATGTGAACTCCGATGTATGTGAGATACTTGTGAACCATTTGTGAACTATGATGTAACATGTGACTTGTTATGTTGAATCATGTACGATCTTGGTTTGTATGTTCATTGGTTTGAGATCCTTCACGATTTATATGGGCTCAAGTATGATGCTTTAATCTCTTTGGTGATTGCTATTATACTTGTGCTCTTATAAATTGGATAGTTTTATTATAGCTGGCATTAGAGCAAGATTCAACACTAAACTTATCATATGGGTATTTAAAATAAAGGTTTTGTTTTATAAAATTAGTTTGACAACTTATAGCTATATATAGGTGTGTTAAAATCTAAATTTTAAATTTAGAGTGTGCTAGTGGTCATATCCTTTATGCCTAGTTAAGGACTATTAGGTGGCTAAATAAGTACTAACATGGGGGTTTTTAGTTTCGTCATCCATACGGCATGCTATTGTATGGATGCCATTCACTTGAGTGGTAATGTATGGATCAATTACTTCTACGCCCATGGTAAGATTGGTAAGACCACAAGGGTGAGCATGCGGTCTAAGGGGAGAGGTAGCTTTGGTACTGCGGTATATATATATATACTAAGGTACTTAATTGAGGGTTAGATTTGATATGACTATAGATACATATTTATATATATATATATGGCACGTATTTACTTTCGGGTAGCTTTGATACAGAAGTTTTTGTATGGGTATATATATTTGGAAGTATTTAGTTGCAACCTAGAGCCTAGATTTACATTTTGGCATATATAATTGTTGGGTTGGGCTGAAATGAAATTCTTGTGCAGGTACATTAACAGCAAAATGTGTAGTCCGATTAGTTATGTATATTGAGAGAATGTATGTATGCCACCGTGTATGTCGTTAGAATTTTAAAATTTTCCTAAGATTCATGAGTACGTAATGGAACATGCATGCATCATGTTCACTCATGCATTTACATTTTTGCATTCCACCCTCACTTATAATTGCTTACCCCATTCATTAAATTTCCTCTCACGTACGATATCCTCTCACAAGAGTTGCACTCTTTGATATAGATGGTAGCACCAGGAGCCCCACCTCGCAGTGACACATTCCTAGCTATGTTTGGCACTCCTACCTTGCTATGGAGGGTGCTAAACTTAGTTGGGTACGTTGAGCCGCCCCACTACATCTGGAGGGAAGTGGCAGCTAAGGGGCATCCATCATATGATGTGCAGGTGACCATTCTAGCCTATGCAAACAATCCACATTGGTAAGGTTGGAGTATTGAGTCAGATGGGTAGTCTCCTTGGGAAGGTGCCCAAGTGGTAGCTTTGGAGGCACTAAGTGAGATATGTTAGGAGTTTGGTGATGATGTGTCTAACATCGACAACAACCACTCCGAGGCATAGCTTAGCTATAGTACCTAGCTAGATGCGCTAGCTCTCTATCTTCGATCCTTTATGTAATGAACTGGTAATTTAGGTTTCGATCCCATGATGTACTCCTTGGAAGAAATCTCACAACCTTACATGTTTAATCTATGTCGTTGTTCAACCTTAACAAATGTCTAGTTTGTGCGCTAGCAAGTATTTGGCATGTACAGGAATGCAATGCATGATCGCTAAGTAATATAATTGATGATGTTGTGTTGTGGAAATGAATTATTATGTCTTTATTTTATTGTATGAATGTAAATTCTCTCCAATAAATTCAATTTGGCATAATTATATAATTCCTCTACAATTTTTCTAACATCATCAATAATTACGTGTGGTTGCAATTCTACAGATGATGCACACTCATAGGGGAGCTCGTGGAGATGATGCAGGGGGTAGTGGTTCACATGGAAATGACAATGAGGACCTCCCACCACCATCGCATCCCACGCTAGCGGAGATGATGGCAGACCTCATAGAAACCCAACGTTCCATGGGAGAAGTGTTGTGCGGTCTTGCACAGAATGGTGGCCATGGACGAGGAAGTGACCAACACTAAGGGCCTAAACCTCACTAGTTCAGCAATTTTATGGACTTTCTAGACACCAAACCTCTTATCTTTAAAGAAGCAATGGAGCCATTGCATGCAAATGAATGGCTAAATACAATTGAACAAAAGTTCCATCTCTTAAGGGTCATAGAGCACATGAAAGCAGAATATGCATCACACCAGCTGCAGGGGCCTATAGGCATATGGTGGAGTCATCATCGATCTACTTTGCCTAAGAATGCTCAAATTAACTAGAACCAGTTTAAGGCTGCATTTAGGGGACATTACATTCCCCCGGGTCTTATGAGCATGAAACATATAGAATTTACAAAGCTGACACAAGGTACCCAGAGCCTAACTGAGTATCTACATGCCTTTAACAATCTATCAAGGTATGCCATAGAGTTTGTTAACACTAATACAAAGAAGATTGCTAGTTTCAATAGGGGGCTTAGTCCAAAGCTATTGAAGACTCTAGCTAATAGCAAGTGTGCCACTTTCAATGAGTTTGTTAGTGATGCTTTCACTCAAGAGAATTAGAACAATATCTATTTAGCATCTAAGAGTCGTAAGAGAGCTTATGAAGCAGGTGCATATTAGTCAAAAGCTCCTATTGCTATGAGACATCAGTTCGACCCACCTGCTCCAAAGTATAGACCACCTTAGAAGAAGGTACAGACCAGTTAGACCCAAAAAGTGTATAGCAAGTCCTTTTCTATTGCCCTACCAAAGAATAGCATTGGACAAGGTAGCTCCAGCATTCCACCTAGCAACATGCTATGCTAGAACTGCAACATGCCTAGCCATTGGGCAAGAAATTGCCCCTATCCTAAGAAGAACAACAACCGAAAGTAGGGTAATCCAAATGCACGTCAGGGACACATGCACCATACCACCCTAGAAGAGATCCCTTCAGGTGAAGTTGTTACTATGGGTACATTTCTTATGAACCAACACCTCATAGTTGTTTTTGTTTGATTCTAGAGCTTCACATTCATTTGAGACAAACATTTGCATCTAAGCATGATCAGAGGGTAGTTACTATAGATAAGGGTGGTTATTGCATAAGTGCAGCCAGAAATAATATCTCTACCAACCAGATAGTCTGAGATGTGTGCATCTCAATAAACAACTGAGAGTATACCTCAGATCTTGTAGTATTGCTAGGGTTGGGGACAGATGTAATCTTGGGTATGAAATGGATGAGTGGCCATGGAGTCCTCATTGACACTTTGACTAGACCATCATGTTGAGGGAACCCTAGAGTAACATTGCTTTCCTAGTGCCACTTCCTAGGAGTTTTGATGTCCAAAACTTAGCCTATGCTATTCAGACCATGACCCTCCTTGATATCCCGGTGGTATGTGAGTTTCCAGATGTTTCTAGATGAATTGCCTGGATTGCCACCCGACAGGGATGTAGAGTTTAAGATTGAGTTATTACTAGGTACAGCACCCATCTCTCAAAGGCAATATAGAATGCCACCAAATGAGCTAGCCGAGCTTAAGGTTCAATTGCAAGAGCTTTTAGAGAAAGGTCTCATTCAACCTAGATCATCTCCATGGGGTTGTCCCACCTTACTTGTGAAGAAGAAAGACAAATCCTTGCGGATGTGTGTGGACTACCGACCACTTAATACCATAACGGTCAAGAATAAATATCCTTTAACTCAAATTGATATCTTGTTTGATCAGTTGGCAAGGGCTAAGGTGTTCTCCAAGATCAATTTGAGATATGGTTACCATCAGATTAAAATTAGGCCGGAAGACATACCTAAGATTGCTTTCTCCACTAGGTATGGCCTGTATGAGTACTTGGTCATGTCCTTTGGGCTGATAAATGCTCCTACATATTTCATGTATCTGATGAATTTGGTGTTCATGCCCAAGCTAGATAAGTTCGTTGTTGTGTTCATCGATGACATTCTGATCTATTCAGAAAATGGGGAGGATCATGCAGAGCACCTAAGAGTTGTTCTAACTAGGCTAAGAGAACATAAGTTATATGCTAAGCTTAGCAAGTGTGAGTTTTGGCTTCGAAAGGTACCTTTTCTAGGGCACATGCTATCAGAAAATGGGATCTCTATAGACCCGTCTAAGGTGCAAGAAGTTATGGATTAGAAGGCCCCAGCTTTAGTTCATGAAGTTTAGGGTTTTCTTGGTTTAGTAGGTTACTACCGTCGGTTCATTCCAGACATACTCCAAAATCACCAAGCCAATGACAAGATTGCTTTAGAAAGATGAGAAGTTTGTGTGGACTCTGAAGTGTGAAGCTTCTTTTCACACTTTACGGACTTTGTTGACTTCAGCTCCAGTTTTGGCACAACCTGATATCAAGAAACCTTTTGATGTATTTTGTGATGCATTAGGTACCGGTTTAGGATGTGTTCTTATGCAGGAAGGACAAGTCATTGCTCATGCCTCACGTTAGCTGAAGAAGCATGAAGTCAATTACCCAACCCATGACTTAGAATTAGCAGTGGTTGTCCATGCATTGAAAATTTGGAGACACTATTTGCTTAGCAATGTGTGTCATATTTACACAGATCATAAGAGTCTTAAGTATATCTTCACTCAACCTAAATTGAATATGAGATAGAGAAGATGGCTAGAATTGATCAAAGATTACAATTTAGAAGTACATTATCATCCTGGTAAAGCAAATGTTGTTGTAGACGCTTTGCGCAGAAAGTCTCATTGCAATTCTTTGTTAGAAGATGGCTTCAATTTATTACATCCTGCTATGCTACATAATATTATGATTAGTTGTTCTCATGAAAGCAAGATCATCGAGCTTCAGAAGACCAATCTGGGTGTGTTCCACATCAAAAGAAAGATGAAAGAGCAAGAGGCTAAGCATTTCAGGATAGATGAGAATGATGTTCTATGGTTTAAAGATAGACTGGTAGTGTCGAAGGATAAGGAACTTAGAAACTAGATCATAGGTGAGGCTTACTCTTCTAAATTGTCCATTCATCTAGGTAGTAGTAAAATGTATCAGGACTTGAATACCCATTTTTGGTGGACCAAAATGAAGAAGGAAATTATAGCTTATGTTGCTAGATGTGATAATTGTTGCCGAGTCAAGGCTATTCATTTGAAACCTGCTGGATTGCTTCAACCACTATCTATTCTGGGTTGGAAGTGGGAAGAAGTTAGCATGGATTTTATTGTTGGACTTCCACCTATTCATAAGAATTTTGATTCCATATGGGTGATTGTGGATCGCCTAACTAAGTCTACACATTTCATTCTAGTCAGAACCAACTATCAACCGCATGAGTATGCTAAGTTGTATTTCTCCCACATAGTATGTCTACATGGTGTGCTAAGAACCATTATGTCTGATAGAGGGCCTCAGTTCATTGCTCATTTTTGGGAACATTTGCACAAGATGTTAGGCACCAACTTAGTTAGAAGTTCTGCCTATCACACTCAGACCTCCAGGCAAACAAAATGTGTAAATCAATTATTGGAAGACATGTTGAGAGCTTGTGTCTTCTCTTCAAAGGGTTCAAGGGAAAAGTGGCTACCTTTAGCTGAGTTTTCCTACAACAATAGTTATCAAGAGAGTTGTATGGCCGTAAATGTAGAACTCCTTTGAATTGGGTTGAACCCAAAGAAACAAGATACTATGGTGTAACACCCTAGGTGTTAAGCATGCATTTGGCATTGGCATTGCATGAGCCCAAGCATCATTGATCATTCATGAGCATGAGCATCTCAAATATTATCTCTATGATTGCTTATATCACATGTGTTTATCACTAAATGCTTTACATATGCTAGGGTTTATAGGAAACCAATGTATAAAATGTGTGTGGGACCCTAGGAGTTCTTTTAACATGCTTAGAATGTCATATGGAACAACTTTTGCATTCATGACTTGGACCAATTTGGCTTCTAAGTCATGGTTATAGTGTAAGTTATCATTTTCAAGTTCCATGTTTGACCTAAGTTCAACTATAGCATAGAATGTTTGCATGGTAGTGCACCCTTAAGTAAAGTTGTAGTACATGAGTAGAGTAACAACTTTTATTTTTGGGTCAAGACCTAATTAGGTGCATAGCATACTCAAAAATAGTCCACAAGTAGCAATAGAATTACTGTTTTTGACTTGGAATTTTTTCTAAGTCTTGAGGTGGTTTACTGTTTCAATGAACCTATGTTTGATGCACTATAGTTTGTAAACTAGATCAATCTAGACTGAACTCTTTTAATCAAAGTTGAATATCTCGTATAGCTCTACAATTCTTGTTAAGGAAGTTTTTGTAAAGGACAAACTATTTAGGAGTGACAATCGCGTGAAGTAGCTCTGTTAGTCATGTTCATCCGAACCTGATGCCATTTCGACGCCGCCATCAGTGGTCGACCGAGGGCAGGCCAAGCGCGCCATGTGGTGGCCATACACTGGCACTAGCCTAGCTGGTTAGGCTAGCACAGAAAGATAAGTTACACACCTCTGATGCTCGTTTCCTTCACTCTCGTGCCCCGCTCTTCTCTCGCCTGTGCCAGAGCATAGCAAAGCACAGCTCCACCGTGCCATTGCCAATGCACCATTGTGCCCGCTTGCCACCATCGCTGCACCACTATCCAATCTAGCTCGCTAGCAGCTCCACCATTGTCACCTCTTCCACCCTGACCCGCTTACCCTACTTGTCGAGCTAGGGTAAGGGCGCATTTTGCTTCGCCGCCACCGCGACATCACCAGAGCATTGCCACGCTCATGGCTCATCGTGGCTCAGACATTCCATTGCCCTGCATGCCTCCATCTCCTTTGGTCCAGCACCCTATTAGTGTCTTGTAGCTTAGGCTCAATCTACGGATAATGCCACCGCATGTCAGTGCCGAAATGGGTCACCACTCTGTGCGCGGCCGCCATTGCCATCATGGCACTGGAGCTCCTCACCATCGAGTTGGTTGACCATATCCCTCTGTCCTCTCAAGTCTTCGATAGGGTAACCCTAGGTCTAGTTAATGGAATGTTGGAGACCTCTCTCCCACCGCCATCTCACCAGGACAGTGAGAGCACCGCCGTGCACTAAGCGCCGCCGCGTGACTACACACGCAGACCAAGCTCACCGTCACATCACCAGAACCCTAGCCACCTAGGTTAGCTCTGATAGGTTACCACAAAGCTATCAAGCACCTCATCAGAGCATATGGTACCACCGTGCGACCACCATCGTTCGCCATTGCCGCCGGCGAGCTCCTTCCGATGAGCTTCTAGGCAAACCGAGCACACCTACTAACGCGGCTCGACGTGTAGAGTGCAGCGGTGTAGATGCTACCTTTGGAAACCTCACCGATGGTGAACTCTCGCCGGTCAACCGCTATGCTCTACTTTAGTGTGTCTGACGTGCGGGTCCCACTGACCAGCAGGCCCTAGCTATCAGTCTGTGATGATTTGAATTTCTAATTTATTTTTCCAAATTTCAATGCATGTTTCAAAAATTCATATCTCAAATTTGGAGTGTCCAATTTTGGTGAACCAAATTTTGTTGGATTCATCATGAAGTTTAGTATTTTATAAAAATATAAAATGCACCGTTTCTAGTATTTTTTAAGGTGAATAAAATATATAAATGGTTTCTATCTTGAAAAATGCATAACTTAAGCTTGGTATGTGCAAAAATTGTGATTCTAATTTTGTTGAGTTTATATTGACATGATCTAGCTAGGAAAAATACTAAACTGGCAATAAACTTGATTGGAGTAGGGTCTTTCTATTTATCTTTTAATAAATGGTGTTTTTATGAGGAAATTCATAAGGATAAAAATAAGTAATATATTGCCATGCAAATTTTTGTATAGTGTTATGGTACTAGGATGAAGCTAAGAAAAAATATAAAATCTATTGCTTAGCACTTTTCTATAGGGGTAACTATTTTTGTTAAAATAAACCTTGCTAGCTTGTCATTTTTGTAGAGGATGTTCTACACATTCAAATGGTATGAAATTTATTTAGTAGCCTACTAGGAGCACTTAGAAGCCACTGTAATTTTGTGAGAATTTACTATACACTTTTGATATATGTTTATTATTTCACCTAACTATCTAATTAAATGAATAAAGACATATAAATAATTGAGTTAGGTTTGATCATCATATTTTCTAGAGTGTATTTGATATTCCTGAACTGTTGGTACCAATGGTGTTGCTCAATTTGAGATTTTTATATGCCGTGAAAATATTATTGCTCTATAATTCAATTTTAGAGGTGTTTTTGGATAGATTTTGTTGTTGGGTATTTTGCGTAGTCAAAATAAAGTTTATTGTAACAATGGTTAATAACAAAAATGTAGGGAACTTCTTCATCTATCTTGTGTGAAAATGTCAGGTCTATAGGCCAAATGTTTTAGGAGTTATAGCTATTTGTAGTTGGTCTCCCAAAATGCTTGTTCTTTAGAATTTCTAGACAAAGCTAGAAAGATTGCCTATTTTGGTTTGGATATATTTTTAATTAGCTTTTGGTGATTAAATATGAGTTGTAGGCAATTTTATATGCTTTCCAGAAAGTCCAAGACCACAATATTTGGATAGGTAGAACTATAGTTATGATTTAAACTTGTAACTACTATGTGTAGATCAGAAATTATCTTATGAAGAATATTGGAAATGGATAGAGAAGAGTTATGCACCTACTCAGTAAACAAGAAATTAATGTTGTTATCATTTAAGTAACTTAACATCATTATCATAGCATCATGTACATTCCCATGTCACATCATCCATGATCCTTCTTATGCATTCATGGAGCTTACTTATGTATATGCAAACAATAGGTGCAACCGAAGAGATCACATTGGTGGAACTCGAAGCCGATCCACAAGAGGAGAGCCAAGAGGTGTAGCACTAGGAGATTCCCAAAGAAGGAGAGCCTAAAGCTGATCATCTTCTCGAGTGCCTAGATCATCAACCTGCCACATTTGTGAAAAGACAAGCCCTGGAGCATTATAAGTCTCCCTATTTTATTAATGTCACCTAAGTTAGCCGTATTGATGCATTACGTGATAGAAGTTGTTTGGGAACACTTGCAGCATATTACCTTTCCTTGTCCAGAAATATCTAGCTTGAATCCTATTTAAGTCTAGGAACGCTCCTTATGCTTAGCGATGCTTAGACTGGTAGAAGTCGGGTGATTTCCTATCACCTGTGAGCCATAGGCGATAACATGATCACGGTTGGCTATATTGTGCTATCATGGAACATAACCTAGTGTTGTTGATCAATTGGAGACTAGGCAGAGTTTTATGTTGCTAGTGATTATAGTGATTCTATTTGTGTCATTTAAGGACCGGTCATTGGAGGTCATCTTGTCATGTTGAATGCATGCCTCTCACATGGTTGGCTGGATAAGTCATTCTGACCATGAAGCCGAGTAGCTCAAATCAAGCTAGGACCCGATAAGCGAAAGTGCACACCCTAGAGGTAGTAAGGGTGTGCGTAGAGCTAATGGTGTGAGCCTAAGGGTGGGTTAGAGTCCCGAGCTTCCTAGCAGATTGTTTGTATCTCTGAGGGTGCGGTGCTGATTAGACCCACGATTTGGACCTAAATTGTACTAATGGTAACCCGAGGTGGCCCCTGATCAGGTTGCCTGGGTGTGTGTTAGGAATATGTCCCTAGCTAGGTAGGAATCGATTTGAATTGCCATCTCTCCCAGATAGTGAGAACTTGATAGGAGTATGGTTCATCGTAGTAATTGATAGAATTGTAGGCTATGAGATTATGAAAGAGCTCAACTTGGTATGGTTATTATTGTATTAACTTAATGGTACCAACAATGTTTGGCATAGGATAGTTGCTAATCTTGAATGAGATAGGATTAATAACTGGTGATTCACAGTTTAAAACTTATTGGACAACTAATGTTGTTTTTACAAATAATGTCAACTAGGTCTACTTATAAAGCCTTGCATATTCCTTGGTGTCTTAGCATTTTAGTTGATGATGGGTAAGTCTAGCTGAGTACCTTCTTGTACTTAGGGTTTTATTCCCATTGTTGCAGATAATGTTATGTATCATAGTTATTGCAAGATCTACCTTGCTCCGACCATGGATGAGGACTAGGACCAGGGGCAATGGCCACTCTTTTATATCATCTCACCCATGTGCTTTTGTTTGAGATGACTATGAAAACTAGCTATGTATCTAAACTACTATTGATGTCAGTTCAGAACTATGTTGCTTCCGCTACTGTTAAACTGATGTTGTAATAACTAGGTTGGAACTCCGATGTATGAGAAACTATTTGTGAACTTGTTGTAACATGTGGCTTGTATGTTGAATCATTTACAATCTTGGCTTATATGTTGGTTGATTCGAGATCCTTCACGATACTCGACGGACTACCCGATTTATATGGGCTCAAGTGTGATGGTTTGACTGCCTCTATGGTTGCTATCATACTTGTTTTCTTATAATTTGGACGGTTCTATTACTGCTGGCATCAGAGCAGGATTCAACACTAAACTTGTCACATATGTAATTAAAATAAAGGTTTTTGTTTTATAAACTTAATTTCTACAATTGTAGTAACAAGTTTAGAGTGTTGAAGATTGAACTTAAAACTATAGTGTGCAAGTGGTCATCTCCTTTATGCCAAGTTAAGGACTATTAGGTGGCTATTTAAGTACTAACATGGGGGGTTTTTACTTTCATCGTCCATATGGCATGCTATTGTATGGGTGCAACTCACTTGAGTGGTAATGTATGGATCAATTGCCTCTACGCCAGGTAAGAAGGTAAGTTGGTGAGAGGCATGACCGCAAGAAGTGAGTGTGTGGTTAGGGAGAGCTAGTTGTGATTCGTTTGTATATGCATGCTTGCATGTGTGTATGGTGCGTATTTAATTGTGGGTAGTGTATTGATCATTAGGTAGCCTTGATACAGAAGTATATATATGGAAGTATTTAGTTTACTGCATTCATATATATCTTGCTATCCTTGATATTCAACTTAGAGCCTAGATTTGCCTTTCTGTACATATAACTATGGGGTTGGGCTGAAATGAATTTTCTACAGGTACACTAACAATGAAACATGTAGCTCATTTAGTTATGATTATATCGAGAGAACATATGTATGCCACCACGTATGTCGTTAGGATTTATTTTTCTAAGTTTGTGAGGACGTACGGAACAAGCATACATCATGATACATCATTCATTCATATCATTGCATTATTCCTCCCCCTTGCAAGATCTTATTGTTAAATAAGTCTTTTCCATCATCGTGTTGTCTCACTTAATTGTAACATTTTACTATAGATGACAGCCCTAGGAGCCCCTATTGCAAGCAACACCTTTTTGGTAATGTTTGGGACTCCCACCTTACTGTGGAGGGTACTGCACTCTATCGGGTATGCTGAACCGCCTCTATTTTTGGAGCGAAGTGGTAACTGATAGACAATGGTGGTATGACATGTTGGTCATTCTCACTGCTCGTGTGGACAACCCTTAGTGGCAAGGATGGAGTATCGAGTTAGATGGATAGACCCCTTAGGAGGGTGCCCAAGTGGCCGTTTTTGAAGTTCTCAGCAAATCTATCAGGAATTCAGTGATGAGTTTGTCAATGGGCTTGTTGGATCTTCCCTCGAGTGGATGCATCACAGACTGCTTGGACTCAGCTAGGCGGTAATGCTTTGGTAAGAAACTAGGACAAAAGAGCAGGAAGTAGTAATGCTACCATGAGTGCCTTGTATGCAGTTATGAGGATGTTTTACTATCCCTAGGATAGCTACATCAGCTATATGCAAGAGCACCAAAGAGCACAGGATGCACAGTGTAGGATGCGAGGACATGTGCGCAGGCACTGAAGGACAGTTAGAGCAGCTCAAAATGAGATGGGTAATTATATGATAGCCTTGGAAGCCTATTGGGGGTAGTTTGTCCATGTTGTTGCTAAAAGAGACGCAGCTAGGGCTGAGTTACAGGACGTTCGTGCTGAGAGAGATGAGGTCATTCGCCTTGCTGAGACTAGGGAGGTAGCTAGGATCATGACTATGTTTGAGGCTGCTAGGCAGGCAACAGAGTTTGATCATAGAGAGCAGGAACTCATGCCAGATTGAGGAGCTTCAGCTAGATGTTCATCGTCTCAACAACATGGTGAACACAATTCTTCCTCCAGCTCCAGCGATGGAAGAAGATCCCAATGTGTTGATTGCTGAGGATGATGGCATGGAGATGGACATCGAGGAGGAGCCTGAAGATGAAGAGGTTGAGACTTTTGAGGATTACCATGGTGATGGTGTGTCCAACATCAACAGCGACCACCCTAAGGAGTAGCTTAGCTATAATATCTAGCTAGATGCGTTAGCTCTTTATCTTTGATTCTTGTGTAATGAACTCATAATGTAGGTCTTGATTTCATGATGTACCCCTTTTCAATGTTATTGGAACCGTGCATGTAATACATGTGGTGATTGCACTTTTTAATGAATTCCAGTTGTTATTGGCAAGAAAATTTTGGCATGTATGGAACGCATTGTGAGTATGACAAGTGGTTCTTTTGGTGATGTTATGTTGTGGAAATAAATTATTGTACCTCTGTGTTGTTGTATGAATTTAAGATTCTATCCAGTAATTACAGAATGGCATGATTATACAATTCTTCTGCAATCCCTTGACATCACCCAATAATCACTTATTGTTGCAACTTTGTAGATGACTCACACTCGTAGAGGGGCTGATGCCTAGTCGTGATGGTGATGATAATCTCCCACCACCACCACACCTCACGCCAGCTGGAAATGATGACATAGCTCCTAGAGACCCAACGGTCTATGGGGGAAGTACTGCGTGGGCTTGCACCGAACACCAGTCATGGATGGGGAAGGGACCAACACCAGGGACCTGAACCAAATTAGTATAGTGAGTTTAAGGACTTTTTGGACACTAAACCTCCTATCTTTAAGGAGGAAGAGGAGCCATTGCAAGCCGATGAATGGCTCAATACCATTGAGCAGAAGTTTTATCTTTTGAGAGTTATAGAGCATATGGAGGCTGAATATGCCTCACATCAGTTGCATGGTCCAACAGGCATTTGGTGGACTCATTACCTATCTACCCTCCCTGCTAATGCTCAGGTTACATGGAATGAGTTCAAGGCTGCTTTTAGGGGGCATCATATTCCCCTAGGTCTTATGAGCATGAAACATACAGAGTTTATGAGGCTTACTTAGGGCACCAAAAGTCTCACTGAGTACTTACATGCCTTCAACAACCCCTCTAGGTATGCGCCTGAGTTTGTGAATACCAGTTGCTAAGAAAATTGTAAGCTTCAAGAGAGGACTAGGTCCAAAGTTGATGAAGACTCTAGCAAATAACAAGAGTGAGACCTACAACAAATTCATGAGTGATGCGCTCACACAAGAGAATAATAATAATATTTATGCTGCATCCAAGAGCCGCAAGAGGACCTTTAAAGCTGGTGCATCTCAGTAGAGAGCTCTAGTGGTGGCAAGAACCCAATACCACCCACCTGCTACAAAATACCTGGCACCTCAGAAGAAGGCCTAGCCAAGCCAAAGCAAATAAAGGGTATCGTCGAGCATACTCTATTGCTCTACTGCTTAAGGGTGGTGCAGGACAAGGCAACTCAAAAGCACCACCTAACAATCAATCATGTTTCAATTGCAACAAGACTGGTCATTGGCTGAGGGAGTGCCCTTACCCCAAGAAGAAAAATTAGAAGCCAGCAGCTGCAAATGCACGCTCGGGATATGTGCATTACACCACCCTAGAAGAAATTCCCTCAGGAGGAGTTGTCACGGCTAGTATGTTTCTTATGAACCATCATCCTATAGTTGTTCTATTTGATTTTGGAGCTTCGCATTCATTCATGAGTCCCACATTTGCCTCTCAATATAATCAGAAGGTAGTTACTTTAGAAAAAAGGGGGCTATTGTATAAGTGCGGCTGGGAGCCAAATCTCCACCAATCAAATAGTTAGAGAAGTATGTATCTTGATAAGTAATAGGAAGTACACTAGTCGATCTAGTGGTATTGTCTGGTTTGGGGATAGATGTAATTTTGGGAATGAAGTGGATGAGCGGTCATGGAGTTCTTATTGATACCTCCATTAGAGTAATTATGTTGAGAGAACCCAAGACCAATGAGGCATTTCTGGTGCCCCTTTCCCAGAGAGATTGATCTTCATAATATAGCTAATGCCATCTAGCTTTCGACAATTGCTGATATTCCTATAGTATTGAGTTTTCGGTTGTCTTTCCTGATGAATTGCTGGGGTAACCACCTAATAGAGAGATAGAGTTCAAGATAGAATTGTTACCGGGTACCGCACCCATTTCCCGAAGACCGTATAGAATGCCACCTAATGAGTTGGCAGAACTGAAGATCCAACTACAAGAACTATTAGAGAAGGGTCTTATTCGCCCTGGTTCCTCACCCTAGGGGCTATCCTGCTATATTTGTGAAAGAAGGACAAGACTTTGCGCCTATGTGTGGATTATCGACCACTTAATTATGTGACTATCAAGAACAAATACCCCTTGCCTCGTATTGATATCTTATTTGATCAATTGTCAAAGACAAAGGTTTTCTCTAAAATTGGTTTAAGATCAGGGTATCACCAAATCAAGATTAGGTCAGAAGACATACCTAAAATGGCTTTTTCCACTAGGTATGGTCCATATGAGTATTTAGTCATGTCCTTTGGATTGACCAATGCTCCTGCCTATTTTATGTATTTGATGAACTCGGTGTTCATGGCTGAACTTGACAAGTTTGTGGTTGTGTTTATCGATGATATCTTGATTTATTTAGAGACTATAGATGAGCACTGAGGAGCACTTGAGAGTGGTGTTGTTGAGACTAAGAGAGCATAAGTTGTATGCAAAGTTTAGTAAATGAGAGTTCTAGGTTGAAGAAGGTACCTTTCCTAGGTCACGTATTATCTGAAGATGGAACTTCTGTAGACCCATCCAAAGTGTAAGAAGTCTTGGATTGGAAAGCTCCCACCTTCGTTCATGAGGTTTCAAAGTTTTCTTGGCCTAGAGGGATATTATCGTTGGTTTATCCTAGATTTCTTCAAGATAGCCAAGCCTATGACTGAGGCTACTACAGAAGGATGAAAAGTTTGTATGGACACCAGAGTGTGAAGTAGCTTTTCACACTTTGTGGATTCTGCTAACTACTGCTCCTAGTTTTAGCATAGTCTGACATTGAAGAAACCTTTGGATGTGTGTTTGCAATGCATTGGATAATGGTTTGGGGTGTGTTCTAATGCAGGAAGTCTGAGTCATTGCTTATGCCTCAGTGGTAATTAAGAAAGCATGAAGTCAATTATCCAACCCATGATTTAGAATTAGCAGCAGTTGTCCATGCTCTAAAAATTTGGACACATTACCTGCTTGGCAATGTTTGCCATATCTACACTGATCACAAGAGCCTCAAGTACATCTTCACCCAACCCGATTGAACATGAGGCAATGAAGATGGTTAGAATAGATCAAGGATTACAACCTAGGAGTACATTATCATCCGGGAAAGGCCAATGTGGTTGCCGATGCCTTAAGCCGAAACTATCATTGTAATTCTCTAGTTAGAAGATGGCTTTAACCTATTGCACCCGATAGTTTTGCACAATATCACTGTCAATTGTTCTCTAGAAACCAAGATCATGAGCTCCAAAAGACTGATCTTGGTATATTCCACATAAAGAGGAAGATGAAAGAAGAAGAAAGTAAGCATTTTCGATTGGATGAGATTGGTAGTTCTATGGTTTAAGGATCGGCTGGTAGTACCAAAAGATAGAGAGCTTAGGAACCAGATCTTAGATGAAGCTCATTCTTCCAAGCTATCCATTCACCTGGGTAGCAGCAAGATGTACCAAGACTTGAAAACTTGATTTTGGTGGACAAAAAATAAGAAAGAAATTGCGGCATATGTTGTTAGATGTGATAACTGTTGCCTGAGTTAAGGCCATTAATATGAAACCAGTAGGGTTACTTCAGCCACTATCTATTCTAAGTTGGAAATGGGAGGACATTAGTATGGATTTTATTATTGGACTTCCAACCACTCAAAAGGGACATGATTCTATATGGGTAATTGTTGACCATCTCACCAAGTCTGCACATTTTATTCCTATCATTGTCAAGTGTCAACCTCATCAATATGCAAAGTTATACATTAATCAAATTGTAAGGTTGCATGGTGTACCTAAGAGTATTGTATTAGATCGAGGGCCCTAGTTTGTTAATCATTTTTGGGAACACCTGCACAAGTACTTAGGTACCACATTGATTCATGGCTCTGCTTATCACCCCTAGACAATAGGTCAAACAGAGCATGTGAATCAGATCTTGGAAGATATGTTGAGAGAATGTGTGATTTCTTCCAAGGGTTCATGGGAGGATTGGTTACCTTTGGCTGAATTCTCCTACAATAATAGCCATCAAGAGAGCATCAAGATGGCTCCCTTTGAAGCTTTATATGGTCGCAAGTGTAGGAACCCACTTAATTGGGTTGAGCCTAGTGAAAGTAGATATTATGGTATTGACTTTGTCAAAGAAGCTGAAGAACAAGTTCAGATCATTCAACAACATATAGAAGCTGCTCAATCAAGACAAAATAGTTATGTAGATAAAAGGAGAAGTCCTATTGTGTTCCAAATTGGAGATTATGTGTATCTGAAGGTGTCCACAATGAAGAAAGTACAAAGGTTTGGAGTGAGATGAAAACTTGCTCCTAGGTATATTGGTCCATATCAGATCATTGCACAAAAAGGACTCGTAGCCTACAAGCTCTAGTTACCTCTAGAAATGAGAGCTATATTCAATGTTTTCCATGTCTCCCAACTCAAGAAATGTCTTCATGTGCCCGAAGAATCTATTGAACCCTGCTAGTGTCAAGATCTAGTCAGGATTGGACCTATGAGGAAAGACATATTCGAGTGCTTGAGACAATGGAAATAGTGACCCATAGCAAAGTTATTAAATTCTACAATGTGGTATGGAATAACCATAGCGAGCAAGATGCTACATGGGAGCGAGAGGATTATCTTCATGTGGTCTATCCGGCTTTCTATAATAAATGGTTGGTAGTACAAATCTCCAGGACGAGATTTCTTTAAGGGAGGAAGGGCTTATAACACCCTAGGTGTTAATCTTGCATTTGGCATTGGCATTGCATGAGCACAAGCATCATTGATCATTCATGAGCATGAGCATCTCAAATATTATCTCTATGATTGCTTATATCACATGTGTTTGTCACTAAATGCTTTACCAATGCTATGGTTTATATGTAACCAATGTATAAAATGTGTGTGGGACCCTAGGAGTACTTTTAACATGCTTAGAATGCCATATGGAACAACTTTTGTATTCATGACTTGGACCAATTTGGCCTCTAAGTCATAGTTGTAGTGTAAGTCATCATTTTCAAGTTGCATGTTTGACCTAAGTTGAATTGTAGCCTAGATTATTTACATGGCAGTGCACCCTTAAGCAAAGTTGTAGCACTTGACTAGAGTAACAACTTTTATTTTTGGGTCAAGATCTAATTCGGTGCATAACATGCATAAAATTAGTCCACAAGTAGTAATAGAATTACTGTTTTTGACTTGGAAAATTTTCTAAGTCTTGAGGTGGTTTACCGTTTCGATGAACCTGTGTTTGACGTGCTATAGTTTGTAAACTAGACTCATCTAGACTGAACTCTTTTAATCAAAGTTGAAGATCTCATGTAGCTCTACAATTTTTGTTAAAGAAGTTTTTGCAAAGGATGAACGCTTTAGGAGTGACGATCGCATGATGTAGCTCTGTCAGTCATGTTCATCCAGACCTGATGTCGTTTCGACGCCGCAGTCAGTGGCTGACCTGAGGGTAGGCTAGGCGTGCCACATGGCAGTCGTATGTCGGCACCGGCTCGGACTAGTCAGGCCACCATAGAAAGATAAGTCACGCACCTCTAATGCTCATTTCCTTCACTCTCGTGCCCCGCTCTTCAATCGCCTGCGCTTGAGCATAGCAAAGCATAGCATCGCCACGTCATCGCCGATCCTCCGCTATGCCTGCTCACCGCCATCGCTACACCACTGTCCAATCTAGCTCGCCAGAAGCTCCACCATTATCACATCTTCCACCCTAACCCACTTGCACCACTTGCTGAGCTAGGTAAGGGCCCATTTCACTTCACCACCACCGTGCCATCAATAGAGCGCCCCCGCGCTCATGGCTCACTGTGGCTAGGACATTCCATTGCCCCGCATGCCTCCATCTCCTTTGGTCTAGCACCCTGTTAGAGTCTTGTAGCTTAGGCTAAATCTAGGGATAACGCCACCGCATGTCGTTGCCGGAACAGGTCGTCGCTCTGCGTGCGGCCACCATTGCCGTCATGGCACTAGAGCTCATCGCCGTCGAGCTAGTCGACCATATTCGTCCATCCTCTTGCATCTTTAGTAGGGTAACCCTAGGTCTAGTTAATGGCATGATGGAGACCTCTCTCCTACCACCATCTCACAGGATGGTGAGAGCACCGCTGCACGACTATGCATGCGGACCAAGCTCGCCATCACATCACCAAAAACCTAGCCACCTAGGTTAGCTCTGATAGGTTACCATGAAGCTGTTGAGCACCTCACTAGAGCATATGGTGGCCAGAGGACATTGGCATACTGCCACATGACCACCGCCATCCGCCATTACCACCGGCGAGCTACTTCTAGTGAGCTTTCGGGCAAATCGAGCACACCTACCGACGAGGCTCGACGTGTAGAGTGCAGCGGTGTAGATGCTATCGTAGGGAAACCTCACTGATGGTGAACTCTCACCGATCAACTACCATGCTCTGCTTCTGTGTGTCTAACATGCGGGTCCTACTGACCAGCGGGCCCCAGCTGTTAGTCTGTGATGATTTGAATTTTTGATTTATTTTTCCAAATTTCAATGCATGTTTCAAAAATTCATATCTCAAGTTTGGAGTGTCCAATTTTGGTGAACCAAATTTTGTTGGATTCCTCATGAAGTGTAGTATTTTATAAAAATATAAAATGCCTAGATCATCAGCCTGCCACATTCATGAAAGGCAAGCCCTAGAGAATTATAAGTCTCCCTATTTTATTAATGTTACCTAAGTTACTCGTATTGATGCATTACATGATAGGAGTTGTTTAGGAACACATGTTGCATATTACCTTTCCTTGTCTAGAAATATCTACCCTAAATCCTATTTATCTCTAGGAACACTCCTTATGCTTAGCGATGCTTAGATCGGTAGAAGTCGGGTGATTTCCTATCACCTACGAGCCATAGGCGATAACTTGATCATGGTTGGCTATATTGTGCTATCATGGAACATAACCTGGTGTTGTTGATCAATTGGAGACCAGGCAGAGTCTTTTGTTGGTGGTGATCATAGTGATTCCTTCTATGTCATTTAAGGACCGGTCATTGGAGGTTATCTTGTCATGTTGAATGCATGCCTCTCACATAGTTGACTGTATAAGTCATTCTAACTGTGAAGCCAAGTAGCTTAATTCAGGCCAAGACTCGATAAGTGAAAGTGTGCACCCTAGAGGTAGTAAGGATGTGTAGGGAGCCAATGGTGTGAGCCCAAGGGTGGGTTAGAGTCCTGAGCTTCCTGGTAGATTGGTAGTATCTCTGAGGGTACGACGCTGATTGGACCGACAATTTGGACCTAAAATGTACCAAAGGTAACCTGAGGTGGCCCCTGATCAGGTTACCTAGGTGTGTGTTAGGAATATTTCCCCAGCTGGGTAGGAATCAATTCGAATCACCATCTCTCCCAGATAGTGAGAACTTGACATGAGTACGCTTCATCGTAGTAATTAATGGAAGTGTTGGCTGTGAGATTATGAAAGAGCTCAACTTTATATGGTTATTATTTTATTGACTTAATTGTACCAACATGTTTGGCATAGGATAGTTGCTAATCAAGTATGAGGGAGGATTAATAACTAGTGATTCATAGTTTAAAAGATATTGGACAACTAATGCTTTTTATGCAAATATTGTCGACCAGCTCTACTTATAAAGCCTTGCATACTCCTTGGTGTCTTAGCATTTTAGTTGATGATGGATAAGTCTAGCTGAGTACCTTCTTATACTCAGGGTTTTATTCCCATTGTTGCAGATAATGTTATGTATCATGGTTATTGCAAGATCTACCTTGCTCTGATCGTGGATAAGGACTAGGACAAGGGGCAATGGTCACTCTTTTATATCATCTCACCCTTGTGCTTTTGTTGGAGATGACTATCAAAACTAGCTATGTATCTAAACTACTATTGATGTTGTTCAGACTATGTTGCTTCCACTACTATTAAACTAATGTTGTAATAACTAGGTTGGAACTCCGATGTATGACAAACTATTTGTGAACTTGTTGTAACATGTGGCTTGTATATTGAATCATGTATGATCTTGGCTTATATGTTGGTTGATTTGAGATCCTTCATGATACTTAATGGACTACCAGATTTATATGGGCTCAAGTGTGATGGTTTGACTACCTCTGTGGTCGCTATCATACTTGTGTTCTTATAAATTGGACGACTCTGTTACATATGGTATTGATTTTGTCAAAGAGGCTGAAGAGCAGGTGCATATCTATCAACATAATATCATCGACAGTCCTCCGAGGGTATCCCATTAAGGTAGATTGATCGGCAGAGAGGCGTGTAATCAAGAATAGGAAGGCAATAGAGACACATGAGTTAGATTGGTTCAGGCTGTCAGTCTAACATAATACCCTACTCCTATGATCTGTTGGATTGTATTGGTTATCATATGATATTGCGTGAATTTGGAGGGGTCCCTATCCACCTTATATAGTATGGGGGCAGGGTTACAAGTCAGTTAGATCTAGGATATAATCAGAAAGTAATAATAGATCATGGGATCATACATATCCTAATAGATATCGTAGTATCTTCAGGATATTTTCCCGGTGTCTTGCGGGAGACGCCGAGTAGTGTCGTGCCCCGCAAGGCTTCATCTTGTGGGCTGGGCCACCCCTGGGGGTGCAGCCCATGTGGTCTACCATGGGTATATAGGGTCATATGCCCCATAGCTAGTCCCCAAGCACCTTGTACCCATTGTGCAACGCCGTCTTTAACTTGTTCGAGCAAGTGCAAACAAAGCCGAGTAGTCAAACTCATGGTCCGACCACCATGATGAGTTGCCAAGCAGTTGTGAGCATTCGTCGAGCAGCGTGAACCATCGCCGAGCAGTGTGAACCATCACCAAACAGTGTAACCCAAGTACGGCTTGCCATAAGGGTGTTCGGAGCTCAAGTTCATAATCAAAAATTTCTTCATAGTGGCCAAGTGTGCCCACTTAGAGTCCAACCACGAGAAAGGGAGATAGTCTTTTTAGCTTCAAGAGGCATGGAGTCTTCTAGAATAAAGTAAACACATTCACCGCGAGGTGAAGTGTGCCCTCTTAGTCCCTGAGCCTGACAATAGATGACGTAGTCATGTGGTGGTAGGGTCCAAAGTAGAAGAATAGTAGAAGACTAGCCGAGCAGGCAGCTAGTCCATGGGCGTAGCCCCGAAATGAGAAAAAGCACATTCACCGCAAGGTGAAGTGTGTCCACATAGTCGCTGAGCCTAATAGCAGGTGACGTGGTCACATGGTGCTAGGGTTTGAAATAGTAGTCAATAGAAGAAAAATCCCCAATGCATTGAGGAACCAAGATGTAGTGCTGATGCAGTCCCTGAGCCATAAGAGGAAATCTTGGAGAAAACAAATCATAGAAAAAATACTAGAGTAATGGTTGTACAGTAGTAATTACTGAGCGGTAACTGTTGGCGGAGAAGTCAATGAATATTCGGTGAGCCGTAACAAATTATGGAGATAAATGGGCGATACAGGCCATGGTTGCGTGAAAGCCCAGGTAACAGCCCACCTTGTTGTTGTGGAGAATTCAGAGAGGCGCCAATCATGGGAGCGGTTTACAAAAACCCTCAAATGCGAAAAGGTGGGGGAGTACTTTATAACTACGTCGCTCCACCCCGCGCTCCCACCTTTGCCACTTTGCCATCTCATCTTCTTCCTTAGCCCTCGCATTTCCCAATTCACATCCACATGTGCTTCTGCCACTAGTCCCCATCTGGATCTGAGAGATGGCACCAAAGAGAGGAGCTGTGAACCCAAAGAAGGTGAGCCCAAAGAATGCGAGCACCGGAGCCTACCATGACGAAGAGTGGGTGCCATCGCGCATAGGGGAGGCAGAGCTCAATAGATTGGTGGAGGTGGCTGTTCTTCCCGACATCATCACCACCGGATGGCAGCCATCCCTCGGTGAGCCCTTCCCAATGTCTCATACCAATGAAGCTATAGTATTTGAGGACTACTTTTGGCACAAATTAGGTTTTCCTATTCACCCAATCTTGATGGATTTGTTGGAGTTTTGCAGAGTCAGTCTATACAACCTCCACCCAAACACCATATTGCACAAATCTATCTTCATCCATTTTTGTGAGGTGTATCTCAGAATCCTTCCCTACTTCAACCTCTTCTGTCACCTGTTCTAGTTGAAGAAGAGAGGTGGCGGTGGTTCCAAGGTGGTCGGTGGAGTATATCTTCAGCTACGCGATGGAATGGTGGGCGAGTACCTTACTATGTCACTAAACGCTGAAGGGGTGGAACACCGGTGGTTCTACATGAAGCAGAGCCACCCTACCGTCCGCTGCGACGCCGACCACATCCTAGAGAGCCAGAAGAGATGGTTAGAGATGCCAAGCAGTGCTGATATGGATCATGTGAGGGAGTTCCTTGGCTTAATAAAGGGCGTGAGGACCATTGGTGGATTGGTGGCAGCGAGCTTTATAGTGCACCATGTCTAGCCCTACAAGGAGAGGGCTCACGTAGCCTTTAATTTCAAGGGGGAGACCGACGGTTCCTGAGAGAGGATAGAGATGCAGTCGAGGGACATAGTGCAAGTGCAGGCTATAGAGCTATTTGCTCCATTTGCCTCGTTCAACTTTCCAGGGTAGATGAGACCCTTTTACTGCAAAAATCTGCCTCCTTAGGTAAATATCTCAATTGTGTGTTCCTAATGCTTTTTATCCTTTGTCGTTGTCGTGTAGTGGACTAATTCACTTATGCAAAGATCCATTCGTAGGAAAGAGCGGTGTACTTCTCGAGCATGCCGAGGGGCGATTGGCCACAGGCCGTAGATGCCTAGCCACCAACGTAGCCTAAGGAGGGAGTAGCCAGCATCTCATCAAAGAGTCCATCCCTAGTGTCAGAGAAAGTCTGGGGGAAGAGGGCAGTGGCAGATGAGCTAGCCCAGAAGAAGAGAAAGACAGCTAGTGCCACTCCCCTCAAGCCAAGCGGGTTCTTGCTTGGCGATGACTAGACCACTCGGACACGGAGTACCGTGATGTCTGAGTGGTTGGATGACGATGAAGTTCTAGTGGCTCCTCCACCGAGCATGAAGGTGCCTCTGCGCACCACATGCATGGAGGAACAACTAAAGGGAGGGGAGGAAGTCCCCCAACAGCAGGCGATAGGAGTCCCCGAGCAGCAAGCAAAGGGAGTTCCCGAGCAGTAGGCAAGGGGAGTTCTAGAGAGGTGGGCGGAGGGAGTCCCCAAGTAGCAAGCGAGGGGAGCCCCAGAGCGGTGGGTGGAGGAGAGGCCAACGGTAGAGACCATGAGACCTCCACCCCAAGTTGCAGGAATTGACCCCAACGCCGTAGCTAGGGCTCGAGTAGGCAGCACCGGTTTAGAAAAATCTACCAGAAAGCCGATACGCAAGTACCATTGTCTTAGAGTTATTTGGTTGTCATATCCTTATCCTTTTTCAAGCGATTGACAAGCTGATCTGATGTAGAGTGAGGCATATAGAGGATCTGACCCCACCCGTCTAGACTAACAAGCAACCAAAGGCTAGTCCCAGGGTGGAGGAGATACCGGTAGACCCCATCCTAGAGTTCTTGGGTGCTCAGCGTCCTGTGGAGGAGTCAACTGCTGCTGTTGGTGATCTTGGCAATGGCGAGCAGTTGGCGCCAATGGCAGATAAGTCGAGGAGATGCCTAGGGCAACGACAGAAGCCACCAAGTCTTCAGAAGCGGACGCTAGAGTCATCGATGCCGTGCCAAAGGTCAGAGTAGAGAAAATGTAGTGCCCAAGGAGTAGATGGCACTCCCTGAAGTGCTGAAAGGCATGGTCAGACAAGCTGTCTGGCCACAGAGCCCCCCGGTGGTGCCTCCAGCTATGGTGGAGGAGGACGAGGTGGAAGAGATCGAACGTGAGGAATCTCAACCCCAAGCTATCTGAATCCTATACAAAGCGGTGATGAGGTGGTGGTTGTTGAGGAGGAGAACATCACTAGGGAGCTCAAGAGGCTAGAGTCCACCCTTGCTGGAGTGATGAAGCAGATCAAGGTCAGTACTACATCTATAATGTTCATCTTTAATCGTTGGAGATTGTTCTTCATAATCTTGGTGTTTTTCCAGGGGATAACTTGGACTACCGAGCAGCGACACTAGCTGATAAAGAGGATGGAGCCCCTCACCGAGGAGAATGAAAAACTCAAAGAAGCACTGAAGCTTATGGAGAAGAACATCTAGAGGGCCTAGCGCAAGCGAGACCTTGCAGAGTCCAACGGCGTGGGACCTGGATTACCAGAAGGGTGTCCTTTCCGAGCAGCTGGCTACAACATCCGAGTAGCTACAGGGCAAGTCCAAGCAGCTAGCCACTGTCACTGAATGGCTGACGAGTGTGTCCAAGTAGCTAGAGTAGAAGTCCGAGCAGCTCCGAAACATCTTCGAGCAGAGAAAAGGTATGGCATATCGATGATTTTCCTTTTGCATTACTGAAGTATTATTGTTAATGACAACCATTGTGCTTGTAGAGCAAGATGCAGAGCTCGACTAGCTGCACCAAGCCATCGAGCAACTCCAAGAGGAGAATACAAAGGAGTCAGGGCAAGCAGACAAACTGGCCGAAGAGCTACAAGGTGAGTACATCTTCATTGGAGTTACTGTTGGAGTTATGTCTTTACTTGATGGAACTTTGTAATGCCTGTAGACTATCGTTGTAGGGTCAAGGCACAGTTTGATGTGCTAGAGTAGGAGGCTAGGTTCTAGAGGAACAACTTTGATGCCATAGTCACTGGAGTCAAACAGGTGCTCGACTGCGTCGACCCAAAAATGGCTCCTTAGCCCGACGTGTTTGGACACCATCATCGAGAGGTGTAAGGTGACATGGGAGAACTTCAAGAGCTTCAACCGTGACACCATTGTTACTGCTATCACTCATGCACTTGTGATGGTCTAGTCCCACTACCCAGCCATTGACCTTTAGGAGATAGGGGCCAGATTCACCGGAGCAACGAGTGAGACGGAGCATTAGCAGCTAGAAGATGAGGTGGAAGACATGGTGAAGAAGCTAGGCGGTGACATCGACCTGTTCGACAAGATGGACGGTGAGGGCAAAGCTCAGTGATCTGCTCGAAGAGTTATGCTATACTAATTGGAGAGAGTAGTTAGAACATGTAAGGGCGTAAACAGATATTTATGTATATGTATAAATGTTGTAAAGTAGCAAGTGTTGTTTGTTGGTATTGCAGTGAAAAAATTGTTATAGTGTTAACCCTAACGCAATTATATATAGTTTAAGTAGCATCCGAGCAGTTAGTTCATTACTAAACTCTTTGGCCTTAGCTAGCCCATAGTCCATAATGTCTAGTGTGGAGCCCTTGCATGTGTAGGAGGGACATGTGTGACCAAAGAACCACAGCTGACCACCCATAACATAGAGCGCGGAGCCCGTAGCATGTGTAGTGAGAGATCGAAGACTGTGTCTTCTCCTTAGAGAATAGAGCGAAACATGTGCTGCTCAGCGATTAGTGAAATAACTTAGAGATAAACATAGTATAAGTGGCGTCCGAGTAGTTAGTTCTTCATTGAGCTCTCGATCTTGGCTAGCCCGTAGTCCATAACATCGAGTATGGAGCCCATGCATGTGTAGGACAAATAGGCGTGACCAAGGAACCATAGCTGACCACCCATAACGCAGAGCGTGGAACCTGTAGCACGTGTAAGGACAGATTGAAGACTAGGCCTTCTCCATAGAGCATAGAACAGAACGTGTGATGCTCGATGGTTGGTAAAACATTTCAGAGATATGGAGAAACATGGCAGAGTTGTTATGGCAATCTCATATTGGAATTCATTAAGGAGTAGCTTAGTGCTCGGTGATTAGTGGAGATTAAATCGTAATGGAGAAAAAATGGAGACAAATTATGGTGACCAAATCTTTATCCATCATGGGGTGGGGAATACATATCTAGAGGTTTCAAGGATAGAAACGTATAAGGTGCTCGATGTGCCATGAATTGGGGATATCGATTCCGTCCAAGTCACATAGCTGATAAGACCCTAGTTAGGTAACTTCTTTGACGATGTAAGGCCCTTCCAAGGGGAGGAGAGCTTGCACATCCCTTTTTTTTTGCTTTCTGCGGAGAACAAGGTCATCGATAGCAAATGAATGACCTTTGATGTTGCGATTGTAGTACCTCCGCAAGCCTTCTAGGCATTTGGCTATGTGGACGTAGGTGATCAGGCATTCCTCCTTAGCCCTATCGATGTCCTTGGTCCGAATAGCTGTGGCTTGCTCTCCATCATAATTTTCCACCCTAGGTGCTCGGAAGGTAATGGTTGCTGGTAGTATGGCTTCTGAGCCATAGACCAAGAAATATGTGTAACGTCTTGCCTCTACAAGGCCAAGCCCACTTACATCTGGCAGCTTTTCTAGGACATAGACTGCCCTCACAGACCCATACAAGTCTTTTCTACGCACTTTGTCCTCACTCATGCGCACCCAGGAAGGACTTCTCGATCGGTCACCCATCCTAAAATTGCTTTAGACCAAGCACGCTTAACCTCAGAGTTCTTTAGAGATGAGCTTTCAGAAAAGAAGTTGCAACTTGTTGGTATGAGTATCCTATTAATCCTGTTAAGTCCTGGGGCGGGATGTTACACATAGAGACATACCGGTGCTGCGACAACCTTGAGTGCGCAGTCCCTAGACCATAGCTGGTAACTCTTTGATCCATCTGCATGGATGCTTTTCTTCTTTCTGATATAGCCTTTTTTTGAGGGCATCAAGGATCATGCCATTAGCCCTTTCGACCTGGCCATTGGCTCTAGGATGGGCAATAGAGACATATTTGACGGAGATGCACCGGTCTTCGCAGAAGTCCCAAAAATGATGACTAGTGAATGTGGTTCCGAGGTCGGTGATAATGTTGTTCAGGAGACCGAATCTGTTGATGATATCCTTGAAGAGCTCGACTGCTTTCTTTGTAGTAGCCGAGCAAGCGGTTTGTACTCGATCCACTTGGAGAACATGTCGATGGTGACATACATGTACCAGAAACCACCTGGCGCTGGCTTAATGCAACAGAACCACCCAATTTATACAAGATCAAATACGGTTGTCCCCGCTAACACGTTGACATGCACATACATTCACTTATATAAACCCGGTAGTCCACCGAGTGTCCCGAAAGACCTTAGTAAATCAACATCACAACCAAGATCACGTGATTAAGCAAATACACATCACATATGTAGAGTTGTAGCAAAAATAATATTACAAATGGGTTCACAAATAATAGTACAAGTTTGGGTTTCAAAATCGCTTAGTGAAAACAACATAGCTTTCAAATGATTACATTAATATAAGTTCCAAATATATTTCTAGCATAAGTGACATCCGTAGACAAAAGCATATAGATGAGAACTAAATATAGAATCACTGAGCCACTAGCGGTTAGCCACCACCTTCAGCAAGCCGAGAACTCCACCTACAACATGGTGGGATAAACCCTAAGTACTCAAATGTACTCAGCCAGACTTACCCATCGGAAACCAAAACAAATGACACCAAGGATCATGCATAGCTTAATTTAGTGGATCTGGCTGACACTCCCTATTTGGTGGAAAAGCATAGGTAATAATGATTAACTTTTAACCTAAGCTAGCAGTGACTTTAAGCCATTAACTTGTCATCTATATTAGCACCTGTACCAAGCAATCACTTGATTAAGATGCAAACATTATTAACCATAGTAGGTATAGATCGTGGCAACATTATCATCATCATCATCCATTTAACCATATCATTAAATTAAGTGAATCTACGTTGCCGCTGCTCAGTCAAGTTCTCACTATCCAGGAGAGACGACGATTTGAATCGATTCCTATCCAGCTAGAGGGGTATTCCTAAACACACACCCTGCTTCCCCCATTAGGGTCGCAATCAAGTCACCTTTGGCACAACTCTAGAGTCGCGAGTCTAAATAGATCGGCATTCTCAGAGAACCACTCTGCCAAGGTTGATCGGGACTCTAACCCGCATTGGGCTTATGCCAATGGCTCTCTACACATCCTTACTACCTCTAGAATGCGTGCCACTGCTCGCGTTCTCGACCTGAGTCGAGCTACTAGGCTTCGCTATCAGAATGAGTTATCCGGCCAGCTAAGTGTTAGGCTACGTTCAACATGACATGAGGACATATAGCATATTGGTCTTTAAACGACATAGACGGGGATAGATTCACACCCAAGACCTCCATGCCTTGTTGCTGCACTAATGTCATCCTGTCCGGTCTCTTTTCATTATTAACACATGGTTCTTTTCCACAATAGCAAATATAGCCAACCGGGATCCACCTCATCCTAAAGCCCATAGGTGATAGGAAATCACCTGACTTCTACTGCACTAAGCATGGCTAAGCATTTAACCCGTTCCTAGACTTAAATAGGATTCAAGTGTGATATCTGGACAAGGATAGATATATAATGCAACAATTGGTTCCAACCAATTCCTATACTTAATACATCATGAACAATAAAAGATACTCAAGATATTTGTAAAAACATGGGAGTCTTAGAATGCTTTGGGGCTTGCCTGGGATACAACCCAAGTCAGTTCAGTTAGCTTGCACCATCTTGGTGACATCTCTAGTCCTAGCACTTCCTTAGTCCTTCCATCTTTGGGATAGATCCACCAAACCCAATCTTCGAGTTTGGCTCCACATCACATCCTTCACATGGTTCATCTAGCATACCTAAATGAGATGCAAGATGCATGTGTATGAATGTGATGAATGGTAACACAAGATGCATCACATAAGCATTCAAGACAAACACAAGATTATGCAAGACATAGACACCAATAGCTATTTAACTAACATCACACAACTAACTATAGAGATCAAGCACATCAAGCATGACACAAGTTTAACAAGGTCACAAGTATCATAACTTGACCATCAACAAAGGCATAAGCCACACTTAGCAACACATGGAGTAAACAACCACAACTAGCATATGTCTATTTCTGGACTAGAAACAATAGCTTCATGTTTGGATCATAACTAGAGTTATACAAATCCAATAGCCATGAAACAAGACATTCTGGAAAGCTTATGAAATTTTATACAATTTATCTTTAATCATCTTAGCATGATTCTCAAGTCAACTAAGTCAAATATACCCATTTACAGAAACTGGTCCACAATTGACAGAGAGCAGCCATTTCTGAAACCCAACTTTAAATAGGCATAACTCACAAACCACAAGGACAAATACCACAAAATTTAATAGCAGCTAGATACATGAATTATCTACAAATTTGTTATTAACAAGTTTCCCGAAAAACATCATTATCGTGACGTAATCCAAACAGTTCCAAAAACTATCCCGAAACAACAATTGCAAGAAAATAATTATTAAATCATGTTTCAAACATGCACTTGGGAAAACCATTGCCACCAACATGTTCCATATATCAAATGAACACCAGAAAACATAGTGTCCACCACCAAATAAATTCTTTCAATACATTTCTTAATTTATCTGAATAATAAGTAGAATTAAAGAACATATAACAAAAGTGCACAGTAAAATCTACAAAAATTATAGTAGCTTCCACATACTATCAATAGACTATTGTACAAATTTGAGGCCATTTGAACACATATAGCAACCTCTGTGGAAAAATACCAAATGCTAATGCAAGAAATCATGTGAGAGCAAGATAAACCAATAACTCACTAATACAACAACCAATGACTATGAAATTTTTATCACATATCAAACATCACATGAGTAGCATGCCATAAAAATTTCACTTCATTTGGAGCCATACATCTGTAGTTATGAAAAAGGACAAATACAACTAGCATTCAAACCCTAACTGCACAAATCTATTTTTACAGCTAAAACTTTAAACTAAAACATGTCATATTATAGATCTACTATGAATTTCACAAGGATTCATAGAAAATTTCACAAGGATTCCAAAAAGTCTGCATAAGCTATTTTACGATTTTTCTATGAATTACTATGAATTTCCAAGTTCAGCTAATTTCCTACAAACAGGTCCTTATTGGTACTATTCATTTGAGTCATAGACTTTGCAGTTAGGCCCCTTCCCTTAGTCCAATTCATGCGCGAGGTCCCTGGTCGCAAATCACAGCAGGGGAGGCATGGGAGTTTGCCACTAACGGCCAGAGGAGGCTTGTCGGTGGTAGTGGAGTGGTGGTGGAGCATCAGGGGAGTCGTGCGTACCCTGGGGATAGCTCAGCTCGCCCCGAGGCGGCTCGAGTTGGCCCGACCATGCGAGCCCATTGCTCAGTGGCAAAGCGGCATGGTAGGGAGGGCACGACGGTGGTGAAGCGATGATCGTTGCTGGCTCCGGCTGTCTTGGCTCCTGGCACGCCTCTTGACGACCGTAGCTCGACCTAGGGTGGCCTATGGCTACTAGCCATGTGAGTAGGTGGCACCGGAGGCACCAGCTTCTGTGGCGAGGCCATGACGCCGAGGGGGCACTTGGGAAAGGAGCTGGGGAGGAGCGGCGCAACTTGGGGGAGGAGCAGAGGATGGTGAGTTAGGGTGGAGGAAGATAAGAAGGGAGTAGCAGTAGTGAGCTCCGCTCATTTGCCATGGCGGATGCGCTTAGGCACCGGCGGAGAGTGAGAGAGGAGACACAGAGCGAGAGGAAGAATGGGAGATGGGCGAGTTCTTGGGTCTCCAAATCAATGCAGGCGAAGGCAGGGGCGCGGACACATGGAGGGGCATGCGGCAGCAGCTCACTACCATGGCAGGGCAAGGTGGTGAGAAGCGGGCACACCAAGGGCCATGCGGCGTGAGCGCTCTATTGCAACTGCGATACAAATTTCCAATACCACCTCAAACGTACAACTGAAATTCCATTTTCCTCCCATCATATCTCCTAAACAGATCGATTATTTGATGAACCGATTGCATCGTTACGTAGAGCTACGTGTGTACTACAATATTTCTTAAAGGAGTCTTATCTAATTCTCAATGATTTCCAAACTATAATTCACTAAAGGTAGCTACACGAAAACTGAAACACGAATTTCAGTCATCCCAGACTTAGCCGATTTTTGAGGTTTCAAAACAGCACTGAGTTCAATCTTTGGGCCTCGGTTTGACTTGCTTCAAAGCTGATCTAGCTCTTGACCATTAAACAAAGTTTGTTCTACATAAGATGAACTACAACTTTTATTTAGGTTCCACTGCCATGTATATACTCTAAGACGCAGTTCAAACCAAGTCAATGTAGCATCACGATAAAGCTTAAATTATCCTTTTTGATCTATTGAAGCATTTTCTGGCCACTTGCTCAACATGAACCTTTCATAACTTTTGTTGTAGAGTTCCTCTAGAGTCATTTGGGCAAGGTTGCAAGGTTCATTTAATGACCAATGTTTCCATTCACTTAACAAGGCAATTCTAAAAAAAGATGTAACTTATCATTCATGTGACTTCTTGATTCCAAACTTCATGAAACTTTTCCATGGATCAATATAGATGGATATTGATGTGAGACACATGAAAGAAGTACATCCAACATTACTCAAGCATACTTTTTGGAAAGGGCAACATGTAAGCAATGGTGCATGGTCCAAGTTTAAGTGCTGGCTCATTTTCATATGTTTGATCTAACATCTCCATCACCACTTAACATGTCATGGTTGAGCTCAACTAGTAACAAACACCCAGGGTGTTATAGCCCTCCCCCCTTAAAGGAATCATGTCCCAAGATTCAAGATGAAAGACTTTTATGGAAGAGAGACATGTTACCAGTTTCCAATATCAGCGATAGCTTTAGTCTACATAGCTTCAAGCATCAGAGGGACCAAATTGGTCGAGACAACTTTCTATACTTGTTCTTTGTAGTAAATTTTTGTCAGAAGAATTTCCTTCATTAGCTTCCATAAAGCATTGTTACATTGGGAGGAATCCAAGATAGCACTATCCTGTGTACTTCGTCCTCGATGTACGAAGAGTGATACAAGTGTAGACTAAATACTTGTAACATCTACTTCCCTAGTGGATATAGCACCGACCTTATGGACTTTGCACTAGACCATAGTCTGTTGATGGATATTCCTTGCAACGGTGCTATATTTGTTCCCAAAATGTTTGAAAAGCAGTTCTCTACTAAAGTGGCTTAAGCACAACTTTTCATAAAGGATGTGATCATAGATGGGGTAAACATCCTTTGAGGGTATGAGAAGCTAGTTTACCATTATCCAAGCCGGCTGTAGCAGTGCAATCACTTAGATGTCAACTGATGGAAAGCTACATAATGTTCCATGTGTGCAGTGCTCTTTCTCTAATAACAATACTGTATTATCTGAGTCTATTGAGTGAAGATGAATGTGATAGCTGACTCTGACTACCCAACAATTTCGATGCTCATTAGCTAAGGGAACCTTAGAATCTAAGTGGCAAGGGTACAAATCTAGGTTAAACTTGATGCAACCTCTTAGGTAAAACACAAGGAAGGCACCAAATGACAAGGCAGCATTGGTAAACATTGCCAAGGATGATGGATAGTGAGGCCTAGAGTGCAATAAAAGTTGCAAGTATTTCCTCAAACTAGGGAATTAGTTCACTACCATGCATTCTGAGTATGATTCTCCTTCATGGTGCAGTTGCTCAGTACGTTGAGTTGACTTGCACTATATCAAAACTATCTTTGTGGAACTACTTTTGACATTGGGCTTCATTTCTAATGTCAGTCAATATCTCCAAATCACAATTGGAAATCTGTTGTTTGACACCTTTCAAATTGCTTTCGATTTACAAGGGTACAAATTGACTCATAGAACACCTTGATTGCTCAAACATTGTTGATAGAAGAGGCCAAGAACAAGGTACAAAGGGGTCCAAGGAGTCTTCTTTAGGGCATCTAAAGGATTATCTAGCAATAATTATTGACCGTGTTACATACCTTGGCATCAATTGCAAACACAACTTTCAAATGCGAAGGATGATCGCAGTCACAAAGAAATTACAGATTTTGTACTCTTTGGTTTTCTGTTTATATTTCACAAACTAGTACTCCATTATGCATGAATTTTGGTAGAAATATAGATCCATGAGCCCCCTAACTGCTTACAAAAATTGAGCTCAAACAGACACTGTTTGACTATCCAAACAATGCGGCTACCAAAACTGCTCTATTCTGTAATTATAGCATACTGAATTGACAAAATATCTCTCAAATCTGATGTTTCACTGAACCAATCCTCAAACAAACTTAAGGCATCGATGTGTCCTAAGTGAGGAATGAGGTCACCAAAGTTTGAGGCCATTCCAACCATGTTTGAGTCACTAATCGTTGGCTTGAAGATGTTTGGTTTTGTACCCTAAAATCTGGACAAATTTCTCGTTCTTCTCTTTCTTTGATTCACACGTTGTGGTGTGTGTTCTATACTCTCGATCTCTTTGTATAGCAGCAGCAGCAGCAACTCTTTTCTCTGAGGATGTAGACTAAGGTTTTTCATATGTGGTTCTCATGAAACAACTTAAATCGTTTGATTTAGACACCAACTTGATGACGCACAAGCATTGGACTTGTGGCTATGTTTTCAGGACACAAAGCATCCTCTTCATGGAGGGACTGTCCTACAGTGATAAGGAACCATTCCTATATATCCTTCGGCACTTTGTCCAATAGAGTCTGGACACATGTGTTAGTGGCACCTAGGGGCACAAAGATGCTGACCGAAACTAGGGACGTACTTTCACTAGCTCCTTACATAGCCGATACAACGTCTTGTACTATCTGTGTGATTGTCCAAGATGGAATTGACTTGATAGCATAGGTTTTGGAAAACAAAGCAGTAGTTGCATTGCTAAATGGCTTGCTGTTACATTGCTTAACATTGCTCTGCGAGACATAGCCTTTGTAATTAGCAAAAAGTTGTCACCTAGCTAGAGGTTAAGCTTCCGACTAGTAACTAATCAGTTGTCTCTCAACACTAAAAGTTCTAAATTTGCACTCTTGCCAACAATAGTTGTGATTGACGCATAACAGACGGTCACACTGGAGATGGTTGATCTTGACTATGTGATCCGCATGAACATAATGATCAAGACTTGGATAGCCAGGTCATAATCATAATGTGATGTTCGATTCTTATCTGACTAACAACTTGTCCAACATTAAGTGTTATGTGCCTTTCTGATCCAATGAGAATGACATAAGTTGCTCACTAGATGACTGACATCATTTCAGGGACCATCAAGTAGAGTCACTTGTCTACCATCTCTTGCAGTCTGTTATTGTTTATGTTAGTGACCTATTCTTCAAAGGTTATCCTTTAGATGACTCTAGAAGGAAGTCCTATGGTATCTAGTTCGACGTACAGATCTTCTGACATGATAAGGAGAGATAACCGAGGAAGAGCTCACATGAAAATAACACATCGGTGTAGTTCGGCAATGGATCATGACTAGGAACCTCGATACCAGCGCATGCCAAGTAGCACAACCTTGTGTGCGCGCCCATAGGAGGCTCTTGGTTTCATCACGGCACCATAGATCGCTAATCGTGGCACCATTACTGAACATACAACCCACCAGAATTTTCACATGGCACAAATTTGGTTGCATAGGAGCAAGCACTATGCGAAGGAAGGATAGCAAACAAAGGTAGTCACAAGGTTAGGAGCCAACAAGGAGGCGATCAGAAGATCAAAACACAGCGCAAAGCAACATAGCCTAATTGCCGAAGGCTACTAAGCAGGAGACTCTTGCTTAATTTCCATAAACGCCTTGTGTCCACCAAGGTGATTACCAGGTAAAGATTAACATGCGATTTGGTCTTGTTGAGCAGCAACATGAGATCAAGACTGATAAACATGCAGAGACTTGAAAGAGTTGGAAAAAAACAAACAAGATTTGAGGGACAGAGCCAATGCGCTGACTAGAGATTCAGTTGATAAAGCAATGACATGATCTGTGGGGAAAAGGTTCCAAAGCTAGGATAGATAGTGATTAGCGTTGCACCAGATCATCTGTAAAAGAAGGAGCAATGAGATCTAACAAGGATTTTTGCAGCAGGGTCCTCCCACATAGGAGCAGGACAACCACGAAACATGCAAGCATTCAAGGGAACTAAGCTTGGGCCTAAGGTCAAGCAAAGGCATGGATAAAGGTCTTCATAGCGCAATGTTCAAGGCTAGCAACCTCGTGTATAGGCTCAGGCTCCTAAAAAAGAACTTAATTGGAGATGACAACCATGAGACTATCAAAACTTGGACGTTGTTCCAGGATAGCGCTCTTCAACACTCGTATGCTTAGCGAGGACAAAAGGGGTGACAACTACGGCACTATCTAGATAACGAGCATCCACACATACATCATGGTCTTAAGCAAGCATTTCAAATATACTCAATCTGATTACCTTAAGCGACTATTACTAAGCACAAAGCTCGCACATAACAAGTAGTCACCTACAACAACACCACTACACATAAACTTGGTAGTAAGGTGCTGTTATCTTTTTATTTCCTTTTTACTAAGTAGGTGGATATCTCTACAAAACTAGTTTTACTTACATTTAGCAATTTAGTTTTTGAAGGGGTGAAGTTTTTTTTACTAATTAATAACTTGTCATCTATTTCCTTTGGAAGCAAACATACAAGATGAAACTAATCACACACTACCTTCAAGCATAGCTATTCAAGCAGCATGGGACAAGACATTTTGTCTAGCTTCACACAGGGAAGATAGCAACATCACATTGATCACAAGTTACTTAGTATTAGAACAAGGTGAGGGAAGCATATTTATGCACAAGCACAATCATGATGCATGCTCGTCCTATTCATCCTCACGAAATTGCCAGCCTAAGGTGGCAATCATGTTCTATGTCGGTGGCATAACACATACTCTCTCGATATATAGCTAGTCGTCAGCTACATCCAATCTACGCATTCGTGGTTAGCGTACCTGTAAGCAAAGTCATTGTAGCCGATCCCCACAAGAGATAAATAAGCACACAATAAAAGCAGTAAACTAAGATACTCTCCATATATACATCCCCAGATATATATACTTCGGTATCTATAGCTACCCAACAGATATACCCATAATTAAGTACCTTCATATATACATGTGTGTAACATGTAAATATTCCAGTAACCATAGCTAACTCTCCCCTAGACCGACAGTTGGACGGTCATGCTCTCACAACTCAGACTTACCTTGGCGTAGAGGCAATTGATCCATACATTACCATTCAAGAGAATGGCATCCATACAATAGCACGCCATATGGACGACGAAAGTAAAAACCCCCATGTTAGTACTTAGATAGCCACCTAATAGTCCTTAACTGGGCATAAAGGAGGATGTCTCTAGCATAGTTTTGCAAATAAGTTTTGACAAATTTGCCTATAGCTAAAGTTTTAGTCAAAATAGGCTTTTTAAAACCAAAACTTTGTTTTTAAAATGACGTACATGACAGTATTATGCTTAATCTAGCTCTGATACCAGCTGTAACAGAACTGCCCAATTTATACAAGATCAACTATGGTTGTCCCCGCTAACACGTTGACACGCGCATACTTTCATTTATATAAACCCGGTAGTCCGCCGAGTGTCCTGAAAGACCTCGGTAAATCAACATCACAACCAAGATCGCATAATTAAGCAAATACACATCACATACGCAGAGTTGCAACAAAAATAATATTACAAATGGGTTCACAAATAATAGTACAAGCTTGGGTTTCAAAACCGCTTAGTGAAAACAACATAGCTTTCAAATGATTACATTAATATAATTTCCAAATATATTGCTAGCATAACTAATATCCTCAGACAAAAGCATGTAGATGAGAACTAAATACAGAATCACCGAGCCACCGGTAGTTAGCCACCACCTTCAGTAGGCCGAGAACTCCACCTGCAATATGGTGGGATAAACCCTGAGTACTCGAATGTACTCAGCCAGACTTACCATCGGAAACCAAAATAAATGACACCAAGGATCATGCATAGCTTAATTTAGTGGATCTAGCTAACAATTCCTTTTTGGCGGAAAAGCATAGGTAATAATGATTAACTTTTAACCTGAGCTAGCAGTGACTTTAAGCCATTAACCTGTCATCTATATTAGCACCTGTACTAAGCAATCACTTGATTAAGATGCAAACATTATTAACCATAGTAGGTATAGATCATGGCAACATTATCATCATCATCATCCATTTAACCATATCGTTAAATTAAGTGAATATATGTTGCCGCTACTCAGTTAAGTTCTCACTATTCGGGAGAGACGGCAATTCGAATCGATTCCTATTCAGCTGGTCGGAACAAGTTATCCGGCTAGCTAAGTGTTAGGCTGCGTTCAACATGACATGAGGACATACAGCGTATCGGTCCTTAAACCACACAGACGGGGATAGATTCACACCCAAGACCTTCATGCCTTGTTGCTGCACTAACGTCATCCCGTCCGGTCTCTTTTCATTATTAACACATGGTTCTTTTCCACGATAGCAAATATAGCCAACCGTGATCCACCTCATCCTAAAGCCCGCAGGTGACAGGAAATCACCCGACTTCTACCGCACTAAGCATGGTAAGCATTTAACCCATTCCTGAACTTAAATAGGATTCAAGTGCGATAACTAGACAAGGATAGATATATAATGCAACAATTAGTTCCAACCAATTCCTATACTTAATGCATCATCAACGATAAAAGATACTCAAGATATTTGTAAAAACATGGGAGGCTTAGAATGCTCCAGGGCTTGCCTGGGATCCAACCCAAGTCAGTTTAGTTAGCTTGCACCATCTTGGTGACATCTCCGGTCCTAGTACTTGCTTAGTCCTTCCATCTTCGGGATAGATCCACCAAACCCAATCTTCGAGTTCGGCTCCACATCACATCCTCCACGTGGTTCATCTAGCGTATCTAAATGAGATGCAAGATGCATGTGTATGAATGTGATGAATGGTAACACAAGATGCATCACATAAGCATTCAAGACAAACACAAGATTATGCAAGACATAGACACCAATAGCTATTTAACTAACATCACACAACTAACTATAGAGATCAAGCACATCAAGCATGACACAAGTTTAACAAGGTCACAAGTATCATAACTTGACCATCAACAAAGGCATAAGCCACACTTAGCAACACATGGAGTAAACAACCACAACTAGCATATGTCTATTTTTGGACTGGAAACAACAGCTTCGTGTTTGGATCATAACTAGAGTTATACAAATCAAATAGCTATGAAACAAGACATTCTAGAAAGCTTATGAAATTTTATACAATTCATCTTTAATCATCTTAGCATGATTCTCAAGTCAACTAAGTCAAATATACCCATTTACAAAAACTGGTCCACAATTAACATAGAGCAGCCATTTCTGAAACCCAACTTTAAATAGGCATAACTCACAAACCACAAGGACAAATACCACAAAATTTAATAGCAGCTAGATACATGAATTATCTACAAATTTGTTATTAACAAGTTTCCTAGAAAACATCATTATCATGATGTAATCCAAACAGTTCCAAAAACTGTCCCGAAACAACAATTGCAAGAAAATAATTATTAAATCATGTTTCAAACATGCACCTGGGTAAAACCATTGCCACCAACATGTTCCATATATCAAATGAACACCAGAAAACATAGTGTCCACCACCAAATAAATTCTTTCAATACATTTCTTAATTTATCTGAATAATAAGTAGAATTAAAGAACATATAACAAAAGTGCACAGTAAAATCTACTAAAATTATAGTAGCTTCCACATACTATCAATAGACTATTGTACAAATTTGAGGCCATTTGAACACATATAGCAACCTCTATGGAAAAATACCAAATGCTAATGCAAGAAATCATGTGAGAGCAAGATAAACCAATAACTCACTAATAGAACAACCAATGACTATGTAATTTTTATCACATATCAAACATCACATGAGTAGCATGCCATAAAAATTTCACTTCATTTGGAGCCCTACATCTATAGTTCTGAAAAAGGACAAATACAACTAGCATTCAAACCCTAACTGCACAAATCCATTTTTACAGCTAAAACTTTAAACTAAAACATGCCATATTATAGATCTACTATGAATTTCACAAGGATTCATAGAAAATTTCACAAGGATTCCAAAAAGTCCTCATATGCTATTTTACATTTTTCTATGAATTACTATGAATTTCCAAAGTTCAGCTAATTTCCTACAAATAGGTCCTTATTGGTACTATTCATTTGAGTCATAGACTTTGCAGTTAGGCCCCTTCCCTTAGTCCAATTCATGCGCGAGGTCCCTGGTCACAAATCACAGCAGGGGAGGCATGGGAGTTCACCACTGATGGCCAGAGGAGGCTTGTCGGTGGCAGTGTAGTGGTGGTGGAGCATCAGGGGAGTCGTGCGCACCTAGGGGACAGCTCAGCTTGGCCCAAGGTGGCCCGAGTTGGCTCGGCCATGCGAGCACGTGGCTCAGCGGCAGAGCGGCACGGTAGGGGAGGGCACGATGGTGGTGAAGCGACAACCGTTGCTGGCTCCAGTTGTCCCGGCTCTCGACACGCCTCCTAACGACCGTAGCTTGGCCTGGGGTGGCCTGTGGCTTGCTAGACGCGTGAGCAGGTGGCACCGATGGCACCAGCTTCCATGGCGAGGCCGCAACGCCGAGGAGGCACTCGGGAAAGGAGCTAGGGAGGAGCGGCGCAACTTGGAGGAGGAGCAGAGGATGGTGAGTCAGGGTGGAGGAAGACAAGAAGGGAGCAGCGATGGTGAGCTCCGCTCGTTTGCCATGGCGGACGCGCTCAGGCACTGGTAGAGAATGAGAGAGGAGACATAGAGCGAGAGGAAGAATGGGAGATGGGCGAGTGCTCGGGTCACCAAATCGACCCAGGCGAAGGCAGGGGCATGGACACACGGAGGGGCATGCGGCAGCAGCTCACTACCATGGCGGGGCAAGGTTGTAACACCCTAGGTGTTTGTCACCAGTTAAGCAGTGGGTTTAAACTCAACCATGGCATGTTAAGTGGTGATGAAGATGTCAAGGTCAAACCTATGGAAATGAGCCCCAACCTAAACTCGGATATTGCACCCTTGCTTTACATATAGGCCCTTTTCAAGATATATGCTTGGCTGGTGTTATTGGAATATCTTCATGTGTCTCACATCAATACCCATCTATATGGGTCACTAGAAAAGTTTCATAAAGTTTGGAATCAAAAAGTCACATGAAATGATAAGTTATATCCTTATTGGAATGACTTTACTAAGTGCTTGAATTGCACTATTAAGTGAATGGAAATGTAGGTAATCAACCAAACCTTGCAACCTTGCCCAAATGACTCTAGATGATCTCTGCAGCAAAATCATGAAAGGTTCGTGTTGAGCAGAGATCAAGAAAATGCATCAATCGGTCTAAAACTCAGATTTAAGCTTTATCGTGATGCTACATTGACTTGGTTTGAATTGTACTCTAGAAACTTTGCATGGAAGTTCACCCTTAAGTAAAGTTGTAGTACTTGACTAGATCAACAACTTTTATATTTGGGTCAAAGTCTAATTCGGTGCATAGCATGCTCAAAATATAGTCCACAAGTAGCAAAAGAATTACTGTTTTTGAGTGAAAATTTTTCTAAGTCTGAGATCGTGTTACAGTTTCATGTGCTACACTTTGGGTTGATATTACTCTCGAACCATTAAGATTTAGACAAAAACCCCTAAATAAAAGTTGGAGCTGGTATGTAGATCTACAACTTTTATTAGTAGAGTTTTTGCCAACTTGTCGTGGTTTAGGAGTTAAAGAGGTACGAAATATGGGCTTTAGCTTGTATGTTTGCGGTAGTATTTGTTTCTTCAGTTTTTGAACGCCTTTGGCAAAGGCCACGTCATGGCTGACCGTGCATCGGCGCGCAACACCGCGTGGCCTCCTCGCGCCTCACCTGTGCGCCACCTCGCCTAAGCCGAGCACCACGTTTAGAAGGGAAGACCGAGCCAGTGCTCTCTCATTCTTCCTCTCGCCCTTCGCTCCCTCTCGCTCTGTTTGTCCACCTTGGCCGACGAGTGAAGCTCCAGTGCTGCCATGTTTCGCTGCTCGGCTCCTTTGCTGGGCAAGCCAAGTGCGCTACCGCCTCCGTCTTTGCCTTCTCCCTTGCCCCGCGCCATTTGCTCGACGGCGCCACCGCCTATAGCCTGTGGCCGCCGGAGCTGCTCGCACGCCGCCACCATGGCTGCTGCTGCTCCGATGGCCGGGCCGCCTCGGGCAGCCGCTCGCCTGGCCGGCCTCTCCCTCGGCCGCGTGCGGGCCTAGGCAAGCCGCGTCCCCGCCGCTCGCCGCTGGTAGGGCCGCTGACCGGTGGGAATCAAGTTGCCATCGAGCTCCTCTGCTCCAACCATGACCAGGGGCTTCACACAACAATTAGGAGAAAGGGAGGGTCCTATCAGCAATGTTATTGACTCATATGAATAGTGCTCCTAGGGACCTATTTGTTTTAAATCGGCTGAAAGTTGGGAAAATCATAATAAATCATAGGAAATTCGTAAAATAGCAAATGAGGACTTTTTGGAATCCTTGTGAAATTTTCTATGTAGTAGATCTATAATATTTCAGGTTTTAGTTTAAAGTTTTAGCTGTGAAAATGGATTTATGCATCTAGGTTTTCAATTCTAGTTGTATTTGTCTTTTTCATAACTGCAGTTGTATGGCTCCAAATGAAGTGAAATTTTTGTGGCATGCTACTCATGTGATGTTTGAGGTGTGGTAAAAATTTCATGGTCATTGGTTACTTCATGAGTGAGTTATTGGTTTATCTTGCTCTCACATGATTTCTTGCTTTAGCAACTTGTCCTTTTCATAGAGGTTGCGATACATATTCAAATGGAGTAAAATTTGTACATTAGACTATTGAGAGTATATGTGAGTCACTGTAATTTTTGTAGAAGTTATTGTGCACTTTTGGTATATGTTCATTAAGTCACCTTGTTATCTAAAATAAATTACGAAATGCATTAAAAGAATTTATTTGGTCATGGACACTAGGTTTTCTGGTGTTCTTTAGTCATGTGTGAAATGCTGGTAAAGTTGGTTTTGCCCAATTATGTGTTTGCAACATAAGTTAATAATTATTTTCTTGCCGATGTGGTTTATGGACAGATCTGGGAACCTAGCAAGGTTCTTCATGATAATTTGCTTTGTTGTGAAACTTGTTTATACAAAAGTTGTAGATAATTTATGTATCTAGCTGCTGTTAAAATTTGGTATCATTTGGCAGAGTAGTGTTTGAGTTACAACTGTTTAAAGTTAGAATACAGGATTTGTTGCTCTCTATTTTGTTTGAACCAGTTTCTATAAAGGTATAATTTCAACCTACTTAACTTGGGAATCATGCTGTGATGGTTATAGATGAAATGTAGATAATTTCATAAGATTTCCAAAATGTCTTCTTGCAAGTCATTTGGATTTGTGTAACTCTAGTGATAGCTAAATCTTGTAGTTACTGTTTGCATGTCCAGAAATTGGCAGATTCCAATTATAGTGTTTGCTTGTATATTGTTAAGTGTGACTTATGCCTTGAATGATGACTGAGTTAGAGCACCTGAGATCTTGGGAAACTTGTGTCATACTTGGTGTTGTCGTCTTCTTTGCCATCTTAGCATGATAGGTTGTGTTATGTTTAAGTTAAGCATCGCAAAGTACTTAAGTGTGTTAGTGTAAACTATGCTTGTCTTGCTTGCTATTTTGTGATGCGTCTCATGGTACTATTCTTCATATTTATGCACTTGTATATTGCATCTCATCTAGGTACGCTAGATGCACCATGTGAAGGATGAGATGTTGGAGCCAAACCCGAAGACGGTGTATGGTGGACCTATCCCGAAGGTGGAAGGACTGGACAAGTGCTAGGACGGGAGATGCTCACTTAGCGAGTGTCATCTAACAAACACTAACCTAAGTGTTGGATCCCAGGCAAGCCCCGGAGCATTCTAAGTCTCCCATGTTTTTACAAATATCTTGAGTATCTTTTATTGTTGATGATGCATTAAGTATAGGGATTGGTTGGAACCAATTGTTGCATTGCATCCTTACCTTGTCCAGATAAAATCCTGTGAATCCTAATTAAGTGTAGGATCGAATGATGCTTAGCTATGCTTACACCAGTAGAAGTCGGGTGATTTCCTATCACCTGCGAGATGTAGGATGAGCTCTAGCCATGGGTGGCTATATTTGCTATCATGAAAAAGAAAGAACCATGTGTTAATAATGAAAAGAGACCGGATGGGATGATGGTAGTGCAGCAACAAGGCATGGAGGTCTTGGGTGTGAATCTATCCCTGTCCGTGTCATTTAAGGACTGATACACTGTATGTCCTCATGTCATGTTGAATGCATGCCTATCACATAGTTGGCCGGATAACTCGTTCCGACCGTGAAGCCGAGTAGCTCAATTTAGGCCAAAAGTCTGGGAAGTGAAAGTGCGCACCCTGGCGGTAGTAAGGATGTGTGGGGAGCTATTTGCGTAAGTCTGAGGTGAGATTGACCACCTGGCAGAGTGGACTCCCTGAGGGTGTGGTGCTGCTCAGAATTGTGATTCCTGAGTTGTACCAAAGGTAACCCGAGGCAACCACTGATCAGGATTGATTGGGTGAGTGTTAGGAATACCCCTCCAACTGGATAGGAATCGATTTGAATCGCCATCTTTCCCGGATAGTGAGAACTTGACTGAGCAGCGGCAACGTAGATTCACTAAATTTAAAGATATGGTTAAATGATGATGATGATGATAATGACAATGAGCCATGAAATACCTGATATGGTTATTATTTTTTGCAACTTAATCAAGTGATTGATTAGTACAGGTGCTAATATAGATGGTAGGTAATGGCTAAAATTCACTGCTAGTACAGGTGAATAATGCTAATTGTTACTCAAGCTTTTATGCAAAAAGGTTGTCCAGCTTGATCCACTAAATTAAGCTATGCATGATCCTTGGTGTCATTTGTTTTGGTTTCCGACGGGTAAGTCTGGCTGAGTACATTCGAGTACTCAGGGTTTATCCCACCATGTTGTAGGTGGAATTCTCGGCCAGTTCAAGATGGTGGCTAACCGCCGGTGGGCTCGGTGATTCTATAGTTACTTCTCATCTATATGCTTTTGTTGGATGATGTCAATTATGCTAGCAATGTATTTGGAACATATATTAATGTAATCTTTTGAAAGCTATGTTATTTTCACTAATCGGTTTTGAAACCCAAACTTGTAATATTATTTCCGCTGCAACCCTGTGTATGTGATGTGTATTTGCTTAATCACGCGATCTTGGTTGTGATGTTGATTTACCGAGGTCCTTTGGGACACTCGGCGGACTACCGGGTTTATATGAGTGAAAGTATGCACGTGTCAACGTGTTAGCGGGGACAGCCATACTTGATCTTGTATAAATTGGGCGGTTCTATCATAGCTATCATCAGAGCAAGATTAAGCATCATACTGCCATGTACGTCATTTTAAAAACAGAGTTTTGGTTTTAAAAAGCCTATTTTAACTAAAACTTTAGCTACAGCCAAATTTGTCAAAACTTATTTGCAAAACTATGCTAGCGACATCCTCCTTTATGCCAAATTAAGGACTATTAGGTGGCTATCTAAGTACTAACATTTGGATTTTTACTTTCGTCGTCCATACGGCGTGCTATTGTATGGATGCCATTCACTTGAATGGTAATGTATGGATCAATTGCCTCTATGCCTAGGTAAGTGTGAGTTGTGAGAGCATGACCGTCCAACTGTCGGTCTAGGGGAGAGTTAGCTGTGGTTACTAGAATATTTACATGTTACACCATGTATATATGAAGGTACTTAATTGTGGGTATATCTAGTTGGGTAGCTATGGATACCAAAGTATATATAGCTAGGGATGTATATATGGAGAGTATCTTAGTTTACTGCTTTCATTGTGTGCTTATTTATCTCTTGTGGGGATGGGCTGCAATGAAATTTGCCTAAGGTACGCTAACCACGAATGCGTAGATTGAATGTAGCTGACGACTAGCTATATCGAGAGAGTACATGTTATGCCACCGACATAGAATGTGATTGCCACCTTAGGATAGGCAATTTGTGAGGATGAATAGGATGAGCATGCATCATGATTGTGCTTGTGCATAAATATGCTTCCCTCACCTTGTTCTAATACTAAGTAACTTGTGATCAATGTGATGTTACTATCTTCCCTGTGTGAAGCTAGACAAAATGTCTTGTCCTATGCTGCTTGAATAGCTATGCTTGAAGATAGTGTGTGATTAGCTCGTCTTGTATGTTTGCTTCCAAACGAAATAGATGACAAGTTAATAGTTAACAAAAAGTTCACCCCTTTGAAAACTAAATTGCTAAATGTAAGTAAAACTTGTTTTGTAGAGATATCCACCTACTTAGTAAAAAGGAAACAAAAGATAGCAGTGCCTTACCACCATGTGTTGCATGATATGTGTAGTGGTGTTGCTATAGGTGACTGCTTGTTATGTATGAGCTTTGTGCTTAGTAATAGTCGCTTAAGCTAATTGGATTGAGTGTTTCGAAATGCTTGCTTAAGACCATGATGTAGGCATGGATGCTCGTTATCTAGGTAGTGCCATAGATGTCACCCTTTTGTCCTCGGTAAGCATATGAGTGTGGAAGAGCGCTATCCTAGAGCAGCGTCCAAGTTTTGATAATCTCATGGTTGTCGCCTCCAATTAAGTTCTCTCTTAGGAACCTAAGCCTATACATGTGGTTGCTAGCCTTGAATGTTGTGCTACAAAGACCTTTATCCATGCCTTTGCTTGACCTTAGGCCCAAGCTTAGTTCCCTTGAATGCTTGCATGTTTTGTGGTTGTCCCGCTCCTATGTGGGAGGACCCTACTGCAAAAATCCTTATTAGACCTCATTGCTCCTTCCTTTTACTGATGAGCTAGTGCAACGCTAATCGCTATCTGCCCTGGCTTTAGAACCTTTTCCTCGCAGATCATGTCATTGCTTTATCAACTGAGTCCCTAGTCAGTGCAATGGCTCTGTCCCTCAAATCTCGTGTATTTTGTCTCCAACTCTTTCAAGTCTCTGGATGTTTATCAGTCTTGATCTCATGTTGCTGCTCGACAAGACCAAAATCTCATGTTAATCTTTATCTGGTAATCATCTTGGTGGACACAAGGCATATCTGGAATTTGGGCAAGAGTTCCCCTGCTCAGTTGTCTTCGGCAATTAAGCTATGTTCTCTTGCGCTATGTTTTGATATTTGGATCACCTCCTTGTTGAGTCCTAACCTTGTGACTACCTTTGTTTGCTATCCCTCCTTCTCATTGTGCTTGCTCCTACGCAACCAAATTTGTGCCACAGTGAGAATTCTGGTGGGTTGTATGTTCAGTAATGGTGCCACTATTAGCGATCTATGGTGCCGCTGACGAAAACCGAGAGCCTCCTGTGGGTGCACACACAAGGATGTGTTGCTCGGCACGCACTGGTATCGAGGTTCCTAGTCATGATCCATTGTCGAACTGCACCGATGTGTTATTTTCACAGTGAGCTCTTCATTGGTTATCTCTTCTTATCGTGTCTGAAGATCTGTACGTCAAACTAAATACCATAGGACTTCCTTCTAGAGTCGTCCAAAGGATAACCTTTGAAGAACTAGTCACCGACATAAACATTAACAGACTACAAGAGGCGGTAGACAAGTGACTCCACTTGGTTGTCCTAGTATTGACGTTCGTCACCTAGTGAACAACTTATGTCATCATTGTTGTATCAGAAAGGCATACAACACTTAATGTTGGACAAATGGTTAGTCAGGATAAGAATCGAATGTCACATTATGATTATGACCTAGGCTATCCAAGTCTTGATTATTATGTGCATGCTGATCGCACAGTCGAGATCAACAATCTCTAGGTGTGACCCCTTGTCTGCTGACTTCGATGGTGACCATCTGTTATGAGTCAATCACAACTATTGTTGGCAAGAGTGCAGATTTAGAACTTTTAGTGTTGAGAGACAACTGATTAGTTACTAGTCGAAAGCTTAACCTCCAGCTAGGTGACAACTTTTTGCTAATTACGAAGGCTATGTCTCATAGAGCAATGTTAAGCAATGTAACAGCAAGCCATTCAGCAATGCAACTATTGCCTTTGTTTTCCAAAAACCTATGCTATTAGGTCAATTCCATCTTGGACAATCACACAGATAGTACAAGACGTTGTATCGGCTATGTAAGGAGCTAGCGAAAAGCACCCCCCTAGTTTCAGTAAGCATCTTTGTGCCCCTAGGTGCCACTAACACATGTGTCCATATTCTATTAGACCAAGTGCCAGAGAATATACAGAAAACGGTTCCTTGTCTATGTAGGAATGCCCTACATGTGGAATAATGCTTTGTGCCCTGCGAAAACTGCCCACAAGTCCAATGTTTGTGCATAGTCAAGTTGGTGTCTATAATGATGGTTGAAGTGTTACCAGAGGAGCATGTGAGGAAAACTCTAGCCTCCATCCTCAGCTAGGGAAAGGCTGCTACTGCTAGGAGAAAGGTTAGAGAGTGCAAAACACACACCTCAACGTGTGAAGCAAAGAAAATGGAGAACACGAAATCTATCCAGATTTTATGGCACGAAACTGGTTATCTTCAAGCCGGCGATTAGTGACTCAAACAAAATTGGATTGACCCCAAACTTGGTGATCTCATTCCTTGCTTAGGACCCTACAATGTCTTAAGTTGGCTTGAGTATTAGTTGAGTAAAACATCGGATTCGAGAGATATCTTGTCAGCTCAGTTTGCTGCCATTTCAGAATAGAGCAGTTTTGGTAGATGAATTGTTTGGATGGTCAAACGGTGTCCGTTTGAGCTGAATTTTGGTGCGTAGTTAGAAGACTCATGGATCTATATTCCTACCAAAATTCATGCACAATGTAGCAGTAGTTTGCAGGATATGAACTGATTACCTGTGAGGTACAGAATCTGTGATTTCTCTGCTGACTACCTGCATCCCTCCTATTAGTAGGTTGTGTTTGTAGTTCAGGTCATGTTGGCAATGTGATGACTGTTAATACTTTAGATACCCTAGAGAAGACTCCTTGCATCCCTTTGTGCCTTGCTTTTGTCCTCTCGTATCAACTATGGTGAGTAGTCGAGGTGTTCTATGAGTCAAATTGTGCCCTTGCAATTCGAAAGTAATTGGAAATGTGTCAAACCATAGATTTTTGGATTATGGTTTTTGAGATATTGATTGGCCTAAGAATGGAAGCCTCGACAGTCAAATATAGTTTAAGAAAGCTGGCTTTGCTACGATGCAAGTCAACCCAACTTGCTATGCAACTGCACCACTGAAGGCAAATTGTACTTAACCTGCTTGGTAGTGAACTAGTCCCTAGTTTTGTGATTACTTGCAACTTGTGTTGTCCTCCAAGCCTTGCTAACATCCTTCTGCATCAATGGTTCTCCAACGCTGACATGCCTTTGGTGTCTTCCATGTGTTTTACCCAATAGGTTGCATCAGATTCAACCCAGATCACTGTTGCAACTTGGATCCAAAGGCTCCCTAAGGAATGATCATCAAGAACGTTGAGCTGATAGAGTCAGCTATTACATTTACCACTCACTCAACAGACTCAGATAATATAGTGTTGTTATCAGAGAAAGAGTACTGCACACATGGAACATTATGTAGCTTTCCATCAGTTGACTATCTGAGTGAGTGCACTGCTACAACCAGTTTGGATATTGGTTAACTAGCTTCTCATGCCCTCAAAGGATGTTTACCCCGTCTATGATCACATCCTTTATGAGATGTTGTGCTCAAGCCACTTCAGTAGAGAACTGCTTTTCAGACCTTAGGAGCCAATATAACACTGTTGTAAGGAATATTTGTCAACCTGACTGCAATCTAGTGCAAAGTCCATAAGTTCTGTGCTTTATCCACTAGGAAAGTAGATGTTACAAGTATTTAGTCTATGCTTGTATCACTCTTCGTACATCGAGGACGAAGTACGTAGGACAGTGCTATCTTGGATTCCTTCCAATGTAATAATGCTTTATGGACGCCAACGAAGGAAATTCTTCAGACAATAGCTTACTGATGAAGAACAAGTATAGAAAGTTATCTCGACCAATTTGGTCCCTCTGATGCTTGAAGCTATGTAGCCTAAAGCTATCGCTGATATTGGAAACTGGTAACATGTCTCTCTTCCATAAAAGTCTTTCGTCCTGAATCTCGGGACGCGATTCCTTTAAGGGGGGAGGGCTATAACACCCTAGGTGTTTGTCACCAGTTAAAGTAGTGGGTTTAAACTCAAACATGGCATGTTAAGTGGTGATGAAGATGTCAAGGTCAAACCTATGGAAATGAGCCCCAACCTAAACTCGGATATTGCACCCTTGCTTTACATATAGGCCCTTTTCAAGATATATGCTTGGCTAGGTGTTATTGGAATATCTTCATGTGTCTCACATCAATACCCATCTATATGGGTCACTAGAAAAGTTTCATAAAGTTTGGAATCAAAAAGTCACATGAAATGATAAGTTATATCCTTATTGGAATGACTTTACTAAGTGCTTGAATTGCACTATTAAGTGAATGGAAATGTAGGGTCATCAACCAAACCTTGCAACCTTGCCCAAATGACTCTAGATGAACTCTACAGCAAAAGTCATGAAAGGTTCGTGTTGAGCAGAGATCAAGAAAATGCATCAATCGGTCTAAAACTCAGATTTAAGCTTTATCGTGATGCTACTTTGACTTGGTTTGAATTATACTCTAGAAACTTTGCATGGAAGTTCACCCTTAAGTAAAGTTGTAGTACTTGACTAGATCAACAACTTTTATATTTGGGTCAAAGTCTAATTCAGATGCATAGCATGCTCAAAATATAGTCCACAAGTAGCAAAAGAATTACTGTTATTGAGTGTGAAAATTTTTCTAAGTCTGAGATCGCGTTATAGTTTCACGTGCTGCACTTTGGGTTGATACTACTCTCGAACCATTAAGATTTTGACAAAAACCCCTAAATAAAAGTTGGAGCTGGTATGTAGATCTACAACTTTTATTAGTAGAGTTTTTGCCAACTCGTCGTGGTTTAGGAGTTAAAGAGGTACAAAATATGGGTTTCAGCTTGTACGTTTGCGGTAGTATTTGTTTCTTTAGTTTTTGAACGCCTTCAGCAAAGGCCGTGTCATGGCCGACTGTGCACCGGTGCGCAACACCGCGTGGCCTCCTCACGCCTCACATGTGCGCCACCTCGCCTAAGCCGAGCGCCACGTTTAGAAGGGAAGACCTGAGCCAGTGCTCTCTCATTCTTCCTCTCGCCCTTCGCTCCCTCTCGCTCTCTCGTCCACCTTGGGCAACGAGTGGAGCTCCAGCGCCGCCATGTTTCGCTGCTCGGCTCCTTTGCTGGGCAAGCCAAGTGCGCTACCGCCTCCTGTCTTTGCCTTCTCCCTTGCCCCGCGTCGTTTGCTCGACCGTGCCACCACCTACAGCCTGCGGCCGCCGGAGCTGCTCGCACGCCGCCGCCACGACTGCTGCTGCTCCCGTGGCCGGGCCTGCCTCAGGGCAGCCGCTGGCCTGGCCTGGCCTCTCCCTCGGCCGCGCATGGGCCTAGGCAAGCCGCGCCCGCGCCGCTCGCCGCCGGTAGGGCCGCTGATCGGCGGGGAATCAAGTTGCCAGTCGAGCTCCTCTGCTCCAACCATGACCAGGGGCTTCGCACAACAATTAGGAGAAAGGGAGGGTCCTATCTGCAATGTTATTGACTCATATGAATAGTGCTCCTAGGGACCTATTTGTTTTAAATCGGCTAAAAGTTGGGAAAATCATAATAAATCATAGGAAATTCGTAAAATAGCAAATGAGGACTTTTTGGAATCCTTGTGAAATTTTATATGCAGTAGATCTATAATATTTCAGGTTTTAGTTTAAAGTTTTAGCTGTGAAAATGGATTTATGCATCTAGGTTTTCAATTCTAGTTGTATTTGTCTTTTTCATAACTGCAGTTGTAGGGCTCCAAATGAAGTGAAATTTTTGTGGCATGCTACTCATGTGATGTTTGAGGTGTGGTTAAAATTTCATGGTCATTGGTTGCTGCATGAGTGAGTTATTGGTTTATCTTGCTCTCACATGATTTCTTGCTTTAGTAACTTGTCCTTTTCATAGAGGTTGCTATACATATTCAAATGGAGTAAAATTTGTACATTAGACTATTGAGAGTATATGTGAGCCACTGTAATTTTTGTAGAAGTTATTGTGCACTTTCGGTATATGTTCATTAAGTCACCTTGTTATCTAAAATAAATTAAGAAATGCATTAAAAGAATTTATTTGGTCATGGACACTAGGTTTTATGGTGTTCTTTAGTCATGTGTGAAATGCTGGTAAAGTTGGTTTTGTCCAATTATGTGTTTGCAACATAAGTTAATAATTATTTTCTTGCCGATGTGGTTTATGGACAGATCTGGGAACCTAGCAAAGTTCTTCATGATAATGTGCTTTGTTGTGAAACTTGTTTATACAAAAGTTGTAGATAATTTATGTATCTAGCTGCTGTTAAAAGTTGGTATCATTTGGCTAAGTAGTGTTTGAGTTACAACTGTTTAAAGTTAGAATACAGGATTTGTTGCTCTCTGTTTTGTATGAACCAGTTTCTGTAAAGGTATAATTTTGACCTACTTAACTTGGGAATCATGCTGCGATGGTTATAGATGAAATGTAGATAATTTCATAAGCTTTCCAAAATGTCTTCTTGCAAGTCATTTGGATTTGTGTAACTCTAGTGATAGCTAAATCTTGTAGCTGCTGTTTGCATGTCCAGAAATTGGCAGATTCCAATTATAGTGTTTGCTTGTATATTGTTAAGTGTGACTTATGCCTTGAATGATGACTGAGTTAGAGCACCTGAGATCTTGGGAAACTTGTGTCATACTTGGTGTTGTCGTCTTCTTTGCCATCTTAGCATGATAGATTGTGTGATGTTTAAGTTAAGCATTCGCAAAGTACTTAAGTGTGTTAGTGTAAACTATGCTTGTCTTGCTTGCTATTTTGTGATGCGTCTCATGGTACTATTCTTCATATTTATGCACTTGTATATTGCATCTCATCTAGGTATGCTAGATGCACCACATGAAGGATGAGATGTTGGAGCCGAACCCAAAGATGGTGTATGGTGGACCTATCCCGAAGGTGGAAGGACTGGACAAGTGCCTAGGATGGGAGATGCTCACTTAGCGAGTATCATCTAACAAACACTAACCTAAGTGTTGGATTCCTAGGACAAGCCCCAGAGTATTCTAAGTCTCCCATGTTTTTACAAATATCTTGAGTATCTTTTATTGTTGATGATGTATTAAGTGTAGGGATTGGTTGGAACCAATTGTTGCATTACATCCTTACCTTGTCCAGATAAAATCCTATGAATCCTAATTAAGTGTAGGATCGAATGATGCTTAGCTATGCCTAGACCGGTAGAAGTTGGGTGAATTTCCTGTCACCTACGAGATGTAGGATGAGCTCTGGTCATGGGTGGCTATATTTGCTATCATGAAAAAGAAAGAACCATGTGTTAATAATGAAAAGAGACCAGGACGGGATGACGGTAGTGCAAGCAACAAGGCATGGAGGTCTTGGGTGTGAATCTATCCCCTATCTGTGTCATTTAAGGACCGATACGCTATACGTCCTCATGTCATGTTGAACGCACTGCATATCACTTAGTTGGCCGGATAACTCATTCCGACTACGAAGCCGAGTAGCTCAATTCAGGCCAGAAGTCTGGGAAGTGAAAGTGCGCACCCTAGCGGTAGTAAGGATGTGCGGGGAGCTATTGGCATAAGTCTGAGGTGAGATTGACCACCTGGCAGAGTGGACTCTCTGAGGGTGCGGCGCTGCTCAGAACCGTGATTCCTGAGTTGTACCAAAGGTGACCCGAGGCAACCACTGATCAGGATTGATTGGGTGAGTGTTAGGAATACCCCTCTAGCTGGATACGAATCAATTCGAATCGCCGTCTCTCCTGGATAGTGAGAACTTGACTGAGCAGCAGGCAACGTAGATTCACTAAATTTAAAGATATGGTTAAATGATGATGATGATGATAATGACAATGAGCCATGAAATACTTGATATGGTTATTATTGTTTGCAACTTAATCAAGTGATTGATTAGTACATGTGCTAATATAGATGGTAGGTAATGGCTAAAAGTCACTGCTAATATAGGTGAATAATGCTAATGGTTACTCAAGCTTTTATGCAAAAAGGTTGTCTAGCCAGATACACTAAATTAAGCTATGCATGATCCTTTGTGTCATTTGTTTTGGTTTCCTGACGGGTAAGTCTGGTTGAGTACATTCGAGTACTCAGGGTTTATCCCACCATGTTGTAGGTGGAGTTCTCGGCTAGTTGAAGATGGTGGCTAACCACCGGTGGGCTCGGTGATTCTATAGTTACTTCTCATCTATATGCTTTTGTCGGATGATGTCACTTATGCTAGCAATGTATTTGGAACATATATTAATGTAATCTTTTGAAAGCTATGTTGTTTTCACTAATTGGTTTTGAAACCCAAACTTGTAATATTATTTCCGCTGCAACCCTGTGTATGTGATGTGTATTTGCTTAATCACGCGATCTTGGTTGTGATGTTGATTTACCGAGGTCCTTTGGGACACTCGGTGGACTACTAGGTTTATATGAGTGAAAGTATGCGCGTGTCAACGTGTTAGCGGGTATAGCCATACTTGATCTTGTATAAATTGGGTGGTTCTGTCACAAAGGTGGTGAGTAGCGGGCGCACCGAGGGCCACGCGGCGTGAGTGCTCTGTTGTAGCTGTGATACAAATTTCCAATACCACCTCAAACGTACAACTGAAACTCCATTTTCCTCCCATCATATCTCCTAAACAGATCGATTATTTGATGAACCGATTGCATCGTTACATAGAGCTACGTGTGTACCACAATATTGCTTAATGGAGTCTCATCTAATTCTTAATGATTTCCAAACTATAATTCACTAAAGGTAGCTACACGAAAACTGAAACACGAATTTCAGTCATCCCAGACTTAGCCAATTTTCGAGGTTTCAAAATAGCACTGAGTTCAATCTATGGGCCTTGGTTTGACTTGCTTCAAAGCTGATCTAGCTCTTGACCATTAAACAAAGTTTGTTCTACATAAGATGAACTACAACTTTTATTTAGGTTCCACTACCATGCAAATAATCTAAGACACAGTTCAAACTATGTCAAAGTAGCATGCTTAAATTATCCTTTTTGATCTATTGAAGCATTTTCTGGCCACTTGCTCAACATGAACCTTTCATAACTTTTGTTGTAGAGTTCCTCTAGAGTCATTTGGGCAAGGTTGCAAGGTTCAGTTAATGACCAATGTTTCCATTCACTTAACAGGGCAATTCCAAAAAAGATGTAACTTATCATTTCATGTGACTTCTTGATTCCAAACTTCATAAAACTTTTCCATGGATCAATATAGATGGATATTGATGTGAGACACATGAAAGAAGTACATCCAACATTACTCAAGCATACTTTTTGGAAAGGGCAACATGTAAGCAATGGTGCATGGTCCAAGTTTAAGTGCTGGCTCATTTTCATATGTTTGATCTAACATCTCCATCACCACTTAACATGTCATGGTTGAGCTCAACTAGTAACAAACACCTAGGGTGTTACACTTGAAAGGCCCGATCATGTCTAGTCCCCAGCATGTGAAAGGCCAGGAAGCTAGGATGGTTTGCAGTTCTTGTGCCGACACATGTATTTGCTTGGTGAAAAAATTGACATCCTTCACAATGTCGGATGAGGTCTTCTGCATCGGAGATGGCCATGGGCTAGTAAAAACCAGCTTAGAAAGCTTTGCTGACTAGGTTTCTCGAGGCCATGTGATTACCATAGGAACCAGAGTGAATTTTGAGAAGTAGCTTTCACTCCTTCTTGGGTGATGCATTTCTACAGTATACGTTCCTTGGCACTTTTCCTCATCAAGTTGCCATCCACCAGCACGTAATGCTTGCTTTGATGGATTAGGTGTTCGGTTTTAGTCTTGTTAGTGGGTACTTTAGTGATGGTGAAGTACTTGATGAACTGTTCCCTCCAATCGGCGGCCAGCAAAGGTACCATAAGTACCAGCTGCTCGGTGGGGGGAATTTCCTGAACTTCCTTCTCTTCCTTAATGGATGGCGCCAAAAGATCATGAACAAATACCCCTGGCGGAATCATGGCACGAGAGGAGCCTAACATGGATAGGTGGTTGGTGAGCTGATTTTGATCTCGTACCACGTGGTGGTACTCGATACCATAGAACTTCCCTTCAAGCTTTCTGATTTCAGGTGCAGTATGCATCCATCTTCTCATTGAAGCAGGACTAGTGTTTGTTGAGCTGGTGGATGACCAGCGTGGAGTCCCTGTATACCATGAGGTGTTTGACGCCGAGCTCAACGGCTATACAGAGTCCATGGAGACATGCTTCATATTTGACAGTGTTGTTGGAGGCCAGAAAATGTATCCGGAGAACAGTATCAGAGCTTATCCTTGGTCAGGCGTAATGAACAGAATGCCCGCACTAGCACCATTGATGTTGAGGGCATCGTCGAAGTACATCACCCAGTGCTTGAGACAAGTAGCGATGATGGGCTCTTGGATCTCGGATACACTCAGCGACGAAATTAGCGAGCGCCTCTGACTTGATGGTAGGCCTACTTCTAAATTCGATGGAGTAAGTGCCGAGCTCAACAACCCACTTGATAATGCGGCCATTGGCCTCTTTATTATAGAGAATGTCCCCTAGAGGGAACTCAGATGACCGCTGGCGATCTTGTAATACTCGAAGTAATGACTGGAGCTTGCGTGATGTGATTAGGATGGCATATAATAGCTTCTGAACTTGAGGATAACATGTCTTAGGGCTCGTTAAGGACCTCAGTTGATGAAGTAGACTAGATATTGCACCATATAGGCATGCCCGGCTTCCTCACGTTCGATGATAATAGTTGTGCTAACAATGTGAGAAGTGGCGGCAATGTAGATCAGTAGAGTTTCATCTGGGCGAGGTGTCGTCATGATTAGAGGCTTTGTTAGGAACAACTTGAGCTGCTCGAAAGCTATATCTGCCTCCTCCAACTAGGAGAATCCTTCTGAGGCCTTGAGGAGTTTACAGAAAGGTAGTCCCTTTTTGACAAGGCGCAATATAAAGCGGTTGAGGGCAGCCATGCAACCTATAAGCTTTTGTATATCCTTGACACATGGTGTTCATTCATGTTGGTGATGGCAGAGACCTTGTCAAGGTTGGGTTCAATGCCTCGGGCGCTGATGATGTACCCTAGGAGTATACCGGATGGAACTCCAAAGATGCACTTTGAAGGGTTCAGCTTCCATCAGTACCTTTTTAGGTTGGTGAACGCTTCTTCGAGGTCGGTGATAAGATCATTGGCGATCTTGGACTTGACAACCACATCATTGATGTAAGCTTTGATGTTGCGGCCGATCTATTGATCGAGGCACATCTGGATGGCCCTTTGGTAGGTCAGCCCGGTGTTCTTGAGTCCAAAGGACATGGTGGTGTAGCAGTACGCACCAAAAGGCATGATGAACGATGTCTTGATCTGGTCTTCTTCCTTGAGGGAGATCTAGTTATAGCCAGAGTAACAGTCGAGGAAGGAGAGCAGTTCATAGCCAGCGGTGGAGTCTACAACCTCATTTATCCAAGGTAGACCAAAGGTGGCTTTAGGGCAGTGTTTGTTAAGATCAGTGTAATCAATGCACACTCTCCATTCTTTATTCTTTTTTTGAATGAGAATAGGGTTTGCTAACCACTCAGGGTGATACACTTCTTTTATAAATCCAGCAGCTAGGAGCCATATTTCTACCCTAATAGCATCCTTCTTGTCTAGTGCGAATTGGTGGAGTTTCTGCTTGATCGGTTTGGCGGTCGGTGAGACATTCAAGGAGTGCTCGATCTTCTCCCATGGTACCCCCTGGCATGTCTATAGGTTTCCAAGCAAACATGTCAGTGTTGGCACATAGGAAGGAGATGAGTGTGCTTTCCTATTTGGGGTCGAGGTGAGCCCCAATCTTCATGGTCTTGGAGGGGTCATCGAAGCCAAGGCTGACCTCCTTGGTTTCCTTGGACTTGGAGGAGGCGTGAGGAGGCTCTAGCGATGGGATCTCTAGGTCATCAGCGGGCACTATCTTGGCATCAGTGAGCACACTGGCCATCTGGATGGAGAGGTCAGTGGCTTTGGTGAGGGCAAGGCTCTCTATCTTGTAGGCGTAGGCGATGGAGAGGTTGGCCCACAGGGCCAGGACTCCTATAGGCGAAGGCATCTTTAGCACTAGATAAGCATAGTGTGGTATAGCCATGAACTTGGCCAAAGCTAGCCGACCAAGTATGGCGTGATAGGCGGTGTTAAAGTTGGCGACGTAAAAGTTGATGTGCTCAATGCAGTAGTTGCTTGCCATGCCAAACTATACTGGTAGGGTGATCTCTCCAAGCAGTTTGGATGCCCTACCAGGTACCACACCCTAGAAGGAGGAGTCTAAGGGTGTGAGATCTATTATCCCAAGGCCCAACTCCTTTAGGGCTCTGACATAGAGGAGGTTCAGAGCGCTCTCACCATTGACCAGCACTTTTCTGAAAAACACTTTCTAGATGGTTGCGTCGAGGACGAGGGGGGAATGCCTTGTGTAAGGGATATCCACCCACTGGTTGGCCCTACTAAATTGGATGGGGTCCTCGGACCAGTGACGATAGCTAGGGTTGATGGCATCTTTTGTGTTGACGGCGAGCACCCAGTGGGCAGCAAGCTTTTGTTCTCTTCTGCTCTTGGTGGAGGCAAGGCCCCCAAAGATGGTGGTGACCACCTTGTCATGATCTTGGAAGGCATTGTTGTTACCCCTAGGTGGTTAGTGGCCTCCAGCTCCATCATTGCTATCGTCATCTGCCTTTTTGGCCTAGAACTCCTTAGCCAAGCTAGGGCAGTCCTTCATCTTATGTTTGGTGTTTTTATGGAGAGGGCATGGGCCATCAAGGATCTTCTTATACTGCTCATCGTAGTTGCGCTTGGCACGAGGTTCATCAATGGTGGTGACGATGTGGTCTAGTCGGTGGCAGTGATATTGACCAAACTTGGATCCTTCTGGTAGATCTCGCCGCTGTCCCAATGGTGACTGCGGTAGTTGTAGTGGCAGTCGTTGTGGCACCGGTCGTAGGGACGATCATCACTGTGGTAAATTGGGCGATGAGTGCCAGCATCCTCGTTGAAGCGCACCTCGGCTTCCTTGGCATTAGCGTACTGGTTGGCGGTCGTGAATATCTTGCCAATCCCCATGGGTGGCTTGCGGTTGAATTTGGAGCGAAGCTTGTGGTGATGGTGTCCTCAGATGAAGGCGGTGACGACATTAGCTTCTGTGATGTTAGGAATAGAATTCCTCATCTTGGAAAAGCATCTGATCTAGCTACAGAGGAGCTTGGATTGCTTCTGATAGAAGTGGTTTAGATCATGCTTGGTGCCCGACCGAGTACACATAGCCATGTAGTTGTCGGTGAAGACCTTTTTTAGCTCTTCCCAGGATCCGATGGAGTCCAGGGCAAGGCTTGTGAACCAGTTCATGGCGGTTGGTGTAAGCATGATGGGAAGATAGTTCGCCATGACACTGGTATCTCCTCCGGCGGCATGCACAATAGTGGTGTAAGCCTGTAGCCATAGTGTGGGGTTCATCCTTCCCTCGTAGGGTCGACCCTAGTGATTTTGAAACCACAGGGCCACTGGAGTGTTCAGAGTGCCCTCGTGAATGCCAGGGGCCCTTTGGGGTTATTAGGCACCGTTGTTTGCAGCATTGCCAGCATTGAGCGGCTCGAGAGCTTAGTCCGGATTACCATACTCTTGCTCGTACTCCTAGCGGCAACTGTACTTCTTTTTCATGGCGACCAAAGTGGCAGTTCATTGATATGTCATCGTGCATCTCAGAGATTGTTGAGGTGCACTCGGACATCCTGGTCGACCTCTTGGTCATGTTGGTGATGAAGTTCAATGCGGTTGCCCCTAGCTCCACCCTAGAGGGGTTGCCTGTTGTCGCAGTGCTAGTCAGTGAAGCGACTTGGGCGGCGATCAAAACTTGGCGGCTGATCGGTGAATTGAGCCTGTGGAGTACGAAGGCCTCTGATCCAAGTGGATCTCATTGACCTAATAGTGCACCACTTTGAGCATGGCGGCAACCTTGGTGACCTTCGGTGTCTGTGGGAGCCGGGCGAGCTCGTTGGCGACCACGGCCAAGTTGGCGCTTGGGGTCTCGTAGACGTCGTGGCCGTCAACACGGACAAACTTGATGAGGAGATGGCACCTTCGGATATGAACAATGATTATAAGGTGCGCTCGTTCCTACATTTGCATAGTGGCTTTGGTTATAATTCACTTGGTTCCACATGTACATGTCACTATTTGATTGTAGGTTCAAATGTGTTTCATAATGGAAGTTCATCAAAGTTGAATTTTCAGTTCGTCGGCAGCCCGACAGTGCCTCATTGGGAAGGCCATAACTCATCCATCCGGAGTGCGATCGAGGTCAATGAGCACTTGATGGAAAGCTTGTTTGATAAGATTTCAAATAGATCTAGTTTCATCTTAATATCACGTCGGCAAGGCCTCCAAATCACCAATATATTCTGTTGCTATTTCTGGCGGAAGCTACACTGTCGTCATGGGCTTGTTAGACATCGTTGGGACCCAGGCCCAAGTTGGAGCATACCCCAAGAAGATGGAGAACACCTAAGAGATGGCCTGAGACGTCCTCCTCCTTGGCCATCACCTTAGGAGGCCAGCAAGGATGTCCAAGCCAAGCCAGAGGCCCAGTCCAATCCGAGTTCGAGTCTGCCTCGGCCATCAGGACCAGTCTATAATAAAACAGACGCCCAGGACGCATCCGAACTCCGTTTTTGATGATCCACATATGGATGGAAAGATAATTTGATAAGGAAGCCAATCCAAGTGGTTTCACATCAAAATCTCTTTAGAATCAACAGGAATCATCGAAACAAATTAGCATCCAGAATCTGTTAGGGTGCTGCGACACCTTCTTTTGGGCCGTTGGGCCTTGTAATGTATTGGGACACCTTTAGGACGTGAAGAGGGATCCTTGGACGTCCCTTAGGCTATATAATCAGTAGCCACCACCTACTTTAGGGTTGGGGTTTTGCTTAGATTATTCTATCAAGAACAGTTTCACCGTTCATCGGTTTGTGAGACCCCAACTCGTGAGATTAATCATACATCTGCAATTTGGTTGCGATCTTTCTTGTTCTTGCTTGTGTTCTTCATTGTGTAGGCAGGGATTAGCCTTCTTGGCGAGGTCAACTTGGTCTGTGACTCGGTTGATAACCCGAGGAGCTGTGGTGCTAAGATTGTAGGGTTCGATCTTTCGATCTGAAGCCGGATTGGTGTGTCTTTCTCCGCCACAACGATAGTTACCATCACCTGACGGAAGATCAGGATCCCCGTCTCCATCAAGTGGTAATCAGAGCTAAAGTATACCATCAGGTTCACTTTTATTCCCTAGTTTGAGTGTTTCGTATTCGTCCCATAGTCCAATGCCATATTTATTTCCTATCCTAAACCATCCGCGCCATAGCCTTTGCATGATTCAGTTTCAGAGTCTGCTTTGTTGAGTTTGTGTCCTAGGTCAAAGTCTTGTTGCTGGTTTACATTGTGTTCTTTTCTAGTTTGTGTTAATCCCTCCACCCGCTGCTATTCCGTATCACCATTGGTTTGCATCTTGTGTCCACTAAAACCCTTATTCGAGCAGCTTCCTTAAAACAGTCATAACTTTTGCATCCGAACTCAAAACAGGGAAAATTTTATATCTACGGAGAACGCCAGAAAATTTTAGATCTATTTCATCCCAGCAGTGCTGGGTTCGCAAAAATTAGATTTACGAAAGTCAATTAGGAAAATTGAGTTTCTGGGCCCATAAGTTTTAGTATGCTTTTTAGAGCACAGTCCTAATTTTCTATAGGCCACATCTTTTATTCAATTGAGCTCAAATTTTTTGTGGTTTATTCTTGTGTGCTCCTCGCTGAGAAAAAAATATCAAAAGAGCAAAAGCAAGAAAAAAAGATTAGACAAAAAAATAAAAGAAAAAAATAGTAAAAGAGAATAGAAGATATTGAAAAGGAGCACATAAGGAACACTCAATAGCTCTATTATTTGTGGTACCTTTTGCCTTGTTCATATCCGTTGCTACCTTTAATACTGTTTCCTTTCATCCTTGTTTCCTCTCTTGTTTATCACAACTGGTGATAGGAACACGTATAGGCCAGCAACTAGGACAAGTGCTCTAGACATTTATTCAATATTGCTATCTGTCACTGACTTGTGTGCCACATATATTTGTTTTTTTTGTGCCTCCCAAGCTCCACATATATACTTCAGATCAGTACAGAAAAAAGGTCCTTGCAATCTTGGTACCACTGCCTCACAGGTATCACAAACCAGCCGCCGGTTGTACTGCCCACTGCTTGCATTGGTAAGAACTTTGTAAGAGCTTGGTAAGACGCTTCCACTTGCTGTCAAAAGTGACACCACTGCAACCACATAGTCATTTGATAGGGATAATATTTTTGTATTGTCTTTTGCTGTCTTCTAATAATGACAGGTTGTTCGTATCCACCGACTTATGATGGTATAGGTGCTGATGAGTACATGGAGCGGGAAATTGCCATCGATAACATATTTGCTACTCGCTTTATGTGTCCAAGGAAAAAGATAAAACATGCAGCTAGTGTTTTGCTGCATTCTGCTTTATCTTGGTGGGAGTCTTTAGATCCTTCTGATAAGCCTCAAACTTGGAATGATATGAAACTTCTTATGCGAGAAACCTTTGTTAATCCACCTCCTATTTTGACTTCATATGATGAGGTGCACCATTTAGAGGAAGAGTCTGTTGTTATTCCTCCTGCTATGCCTAACCTTTCGCAGGACAATGTAGAAAAGAGCAAGGATGTCGTGACAGAAAATGAGAAGCTCACAGTCTCATGTGAAAATTTAGAACCATCAACTATTACCCCTGCTGAACATGAGAGCAAAGGTAATGCCCATGATGCTAACCTCACAGAAGGTGAGAGTTCTCTTGATGTGCTGAATTTTTCCACCAATCATGCTATGATAGAACAAATTTTAGTGGAGCATTCGCTTGATTTTCCTTTGTCACAAGATGATTTGCTTGATGTTTCTTGTGACAAAGATGACTTGCATGATGATATTTATGTTATACCCATGCAATCATTGAAGAATGATCACGCTATATGTGTGCTGAAAATGAGCACTTGTGCTGAAAATAGACTTGTTATTTATAATGCTAGTGAAGTTGATGAGCTGAAATTATTGTCTTCTTTAAATACTTTGGGTTACATTGAATTTGATTTTCCATGTAATCTTAGTTCTTTAGAGAAGAAACTTTATGCATATGCTGATTTGCCATGGTTCTCTAGACATACATATCATTTTATTGGAAAATATAATTATAAAGGAGAGTATATGGTGCATCATGTCTATATTTGTTCAAATCTGAAATCTCCTTATATTGAGCAAAAGTATGATCAACCAAAGGATTGCAATTCCTATAATCTTGTCATGTCGAGTTCCCCTAGTTTTGTTATAAAGAAATATGTTAAATTTCAAGAAGGGGAGCAATGTTGGCTACTACCAACAATGTTTTCTTCATCTAATCCCAAACCGAGGACGGTTTGTTGTCAAGAAGGGGAGGATGATGAGGACATGGCACCTTCGGATATGAACAATGATTATAAGGTGCGCTCATTCCTACATTTGCATAGTGGCTTTGGTTATAATTCACTTGGTTCCACATGTACATGTCACTATTTGATTGTAGGTTCAAATGTGTTTCATAATGGAAGTTCATCAAAGTTGAACTTTTGGTTCGTCGGCAGCCCGACAGTGCCTCATTGGGAAGGCCATAACTCATCCATCCAGAGTGCGATCGAGGTCAATGAGCACTTGATGGAAAGCTTGTTTGATAAGCTTTCAAATAGATCTGGTTTCATCTCAATATCACATCGGCAAGGCCTCCAAATCACCAATATATTCTGTTGCTATTTCTGGCGGGAGCTACACTGTCGTCATGGGCTTGTTAGACATTCTTGGGACCCAGGCCCAAGTTGGAGCATGCCCCAAGAAGATGGAGAACACCTAAGAGATGGCCTTAGACGTCCTCCTCCTTGGCCACCACCTTAGGAGGCCAGCAAGGACGTCCAAGCCAAGCCAGAGGCCCAGTCCAATCCGAGTTCGAGTCTGCCTCGGCCATCAGGACCAGTCTATAATAAAACGGAGCCCAGGACGCATCCGAACTCCGTTTTCGATGATCCATATATGGATGGAAAGATAATTTGATAAGGAAGCCAATCCAAGTGGTTTCACATCAAAATCTCTTTAGAATCAACAGAAATCATCGAAACAAGTCAGCATCCAGAATCTGTTAGGGTGCTGCAACACCTTCTTTTGCGCCGTTGGGCCTTGTAATGTGTTGGGACACCTTTAGGACGTGAAGAGGGATCCTTGGACGTCCCTTAGGCTATATAATCAGTAGCCACCACCTACTTTAGGGTTTGGGTTTTGCTTAGATTATTCTGTCAAGAATAGTTTCGCCGTTCATCGGTTTGTGAGACCCCAACTCGTGAGATTAATCATACATCTGCAATTTGGTTGCAATCTTTCTTGTTCTTGCTTGTGTTCTTCGTTGCGCATGCAGGGATTAGCCTTCTTGGCGAGGTCAACCTGGTCCATGACTCGGTTGATAACCAGAGGAGCTATGGTGCTAAGATTGTAGGGTTCGATCTTTCGATCTGAAGCCGGATTGGTGTGTCATTCTCCGCCACAACGATACTTACCATCACCTGACGGAAGATTGATGAGGACATGGCACCTTCGGATATGAACAATGATTATAAGGTGTGCTCGTTCCTACATTTGCATAGTGGCTTTGGTTATAATTCACTTGGTTCCACATGTACATGTCACTATTTGATTGTAGGTTCAAATGTGTTTCATAATGGAAGTTCATCAAAGTTGAACTTTTCGGTTCGTCGGCAGCCCGACAGTGCCTCATTGGGAAGGCCATAACTCATCCATCCGGAGTGCGATCGAGGTCAATGAGCACTTGATGGAAAGCTTGTTTGATAAGCTTTCAAATAGATCTGGTTCCATCTCAATATCACGTCGGCAAGGCCTCCAAATCACCAATATATTCTGTCGCTATTTCTGGCGGGAGCTACACTGTCGTCATGGGCTTGTTAGACATCCTTGGGACCCAGGCCCAAGTTGGAGCACGCCCCAAGAAGATGGAGAACACCTAAGAGATGGCCTTAGGACGTCCTCCTCCTTGGCCACCACCTTAGGAGGCCAGCAAGGACGTCCAAGCCAAGCCAGAGGCCCAGTCCAATCCGAGTTCGAGTCTGCCTCGGCCATCAGGACCAGTCTGCAATAAAACGGACGCCCAGGATGCATCCGAACTCCGTTTTCGATGATCCACATATGGATGGAAAGATAATTTGATAAGGAAGCCAATCCAAGTGGTTCACATCAAAATCTCATTCAGAATCAACAGGGAATCGTCGAAACAAGTTCAGCGTCCAGAATCTGTCAGGGTGCTGCGACACCTTCTTTTGACCGTTGGGCCTTGTAACGTGTTGGGACACCTTTAGGACGTGAAGAGGGATCCTTGGACGTCCCTTAGGCTATATAATCAGTAGCCACCACCTACTTAGGGTTTGGGTTTTGCTTAGATTATTCTGTCAAGAAACAGTTTCGCCGTTCTTCGGTTTGTGAGACCCCAACTCGTGAGATTAATCATACATCTGCAATTTGGTTGCGATCTTTCTTGTTCTTGCTTGTGTTCTTCGTTGCGCAGGCAGGGATTAGCCTTCTTGGCGAGGTCAACCTAGTCCATGACTCGGTTGATAACCAGAGGAGCTGTGGTGCTAAGATTGCAGGGTTCGATCTTTCGATCTGAAGCCGGATCGGTGTGTCATTCTCCGCCACAACGATAGTTACCATCACCTGACGGAAGATCGGGATCCCGTCTCCATTAAGTGGTAATCAGAGCTAAGGTATACCGTCAGGTTCACTTTTATTCCCTAGTTTGAGAGTTTCGCATTCGTCCTATAGTCCAGTGCCATACATTTTATTTCCTATCCTAGAACCATCCGCGCCATAGCCTTTGCATGATTCAGTTTCAGAGTCGCTTTGTTGAGTTTGTGTCCTAGGTCAAAGTCTTGTTGCTGGTTTAGATTGTGTTCTTTTCTAGTTTGTGTTGATCCCTCCACCCGCCGCTATTCCGTATCACCATCGGTTTGCATCTTGTGTCCACTAAACCCTTATTCGAGCAGCTTCCTTAAAACAGTCATAACTTTTGCATCCGAACTCGAAACGGGGAAAATTTTATATCTATGGAGAACGCCAGAAAATTTTAGATCTATTTCATCCCAGCATAGCTGGGTTCGCAAAAATTAGATTTGCGAAATTCGATTAGGAAAATTGAGTTTCTGGCCCACAAGTTTTGGTATGCTTTTTAGAGCACAGTCCTAATTTTCTATAGGCCACATCTTTTATTCAATTGAGCTCAAATTTTTTGTGGTTTATTCTTGTGTGCTCCTTGCTGAGAAAAAAATATCAAAAGAGCAAAAGCAAGAAAAAAAAGATTGGACAAAAAAATAAAAGAAAAAAATAGTAAAAGAGAATAGAAGATATCGAAAAGGAGCACATAAGGAACACTCAATAGCTCTATTGTTTGTGGTACCTTTTGCCTTGTTCATATCCGTTGCTACCTTTAATACTTGTTTCCTTTCATCCTTGTTTCCTCTCCTGTTTATCACAACTGGTGATAGGAACACGTATAGGCCAGCAACTAGGACAAGTGCTCTGGACATTTATTCAATATTGCTGTCTGTCACTGACTTGTGTGCCACATATATATATTTGTTTTTTTTCGTGCCTCCCAAGCTCCACATATACTTCAGATCAGTATAGAAAAAAGGTCCTTGCAATCTCGGTACCACTACCTCATAGGTATCACGAACCAGCCGCCGGTTGTACCGCCCACTGCTTGCATTGGTAAGAACTTTGTAAGAGCTTGGTAAGACGCTTCCACTTGCTGTCAAAAGTGACACCACTGCAACCACGTAGTCATTTGATAGGGATAATATTTTTGTATTGTCTTTTGCTATGTTCTAACAATGACAGGTTCTTCGTATCCACCGACTTATGATGGTATAGGTGTTGATGAGTACATGGAGTGGGAAATTGCCATCGACAACATATTTGCTACTCGCTTTATGTGTCCAAGGAGGAAGGTAAAAAATGCAGCTAGTGTTTTGCGATATTCTGCTTTATCTTGGTGGGAGTCTTTAGATCCTTCTGATAAACCTCAAACTTGGAATGATATGAAACTTCTTATGCGAGAAACCTTTGTTAATCCACCTCCTGTTTTGACTTTGTATGCTGAGGTGCACCATTTAGAGGAAGAGTCTGTTGTTATTCCTCTTGCTATGACTAACCTTCTGCAGAATAATGTAGAAAAGAGCAAGGATGTACGTGACAGAAAATGAGAAGCTCACAGCCTCATGTGAAAATTTCAGAACCATCAACTATTACCCCTGCTGAACATGAGAGCAAAGGTAATGCCCATGATGCTAACCTCACTAGAAGGTGAGAGTTCTCTTGATGTGCTGAATTTTTCCACCAATCATGCTATGATAGAGCAAATTTTAGTGGAGCATTCGCTTGATTTACCTTTGTCACAAGATGATTTGCTTGATGTTTCTTGATGACAGATGACTTGCATGATGATATTTATGTTATACCCATGCAATCATTGAAGAATGATCACGCTATATGTGTGCTGAAAATGAGCACTTGTGCTGAAAATAGACTTGTTATTTCATAATGCTAGTGAAGTTGATGAGCTGAAATTATTGTCTTCTTTAAATACTTTGGGTTACATTGAATTTGATTGTTCCGTGTAATCTTAGTTCTTTAGAGGAGAAACTTTATGCATATGCTGATTTGCCATGGTTCTCTAGATGTACATGTCACTTTTATTGGCAAATATAATTGTAAAGGAGAGTATATGGTGCATCGTGTCTATATTTGTTCAACTCTGAAATCTCCTTATCATTGTGCAAAAGTATGATCAACCAAGGATGGCACAATAGCGATAATGTTGTCATGTCGAAGTCCCCAAGTTTTGTATGAAGGAAACATGTTAAATTTCAAGAAGGGGTAGCAATGTTGGCTACTACCGACAACTGTTTCCTTCATCTAAGCTCCAAACCGAGGACGGTTTGTTGTCAAGAAGGGGAGGATGATGAGGACATGGCACCTTCGGATATGAACAATGATTATAAGGTGCGCTCAGTTCCTACATTTGCATAGTGGCTTTGGTTATAATTCACTTGGTTCCACATGTACATGTCACTATTTGATTGTAGGTTCAAATGTGTTTCATAATAGGAAGTTCATCAAAGTTGAACTTTCGGTTCGTCGGCAGCCCGACAGTGCCTCATTGGGAAGGCCATAACTCATCCATCCGGAGTGCGATCGAGGTCAATGAGCACTTGATGGAAAGCTTGTTTGATAAGCTTTCAAATAGATCTGGTTCCATCTCAATATCATGTCGGCATGGCCTCCAAATCACCAATATATTCTATCGCTATTTCTGGCGGGAGCTACACTGTCGTCATGGGCTTGTTAGACATCCTTGGGACCCAGGCCCAAGTTGGAGCATGCCCCAAGAAGATGGAGAAGCCCTAAGAGATGGCCTTGGACGTCCTCCTCCTTGGCCACCACCTTAGGAGGCCAGCAAGGACAGTCCAAGCCAAGCCAGAGGCCCAGTCCAATCCGAGTTCGAGTCTGCCTCGGCCAGTCAGGACTAGTCTGCAATAAAATGGACGCCCAGGACGCATCCGAACTCCGTTTTTGATGCTCCACTATATGGATGGAAAGATAATTTCATAAGGAAACCAATGGAAGTGGTCCACATCAAAATTCCATCATAATCAATGGGAATCGTCGAAACAAGTTGACGTCCAGAATCTATCACGGCGCTGCACATCGTCTTCTTTTGGGCCGTTGGGCCTTGTAACATGTTGGGACACCTTTAGGACGTGAAGAGGGATCCTTGGATGTCCCTTAGGCTTATATAATCAGTAGCCACCACCTACATTAGGTTTGGGTTTTGCTTAGATTATTCTGTCAAGAAACAGTTTTGCCGTTCTTCAGGTTTGTGAGACCCCAACTCGTGAGATTAATCATACATCTGCAATTTGGTTGCGATCTTTCTTGTTCTTGCTTGTGTTCTTCATTGCGCAGGCAGGGATTAGCCTTCTTGGCGAGGTCAACCTGGTCCGTGACTCGGTTGATAACCAGAGGAGCTGTGGTGCTAAGATTGCAGGGTTCGATCTTTCGATCTGAAAGCCGGATCGGTGTGTCATTCTCCGCCACAACGATAGTTACCATCACCTGACGGAAGATTGATGAGGACATGGCACCTTCGGATATGAACAATGATTATAAGGTGTGCTCGTTCCTACATTTGCATAGTGGCTTTGGTTATAATTCACTTGGTTCCACATGTACATGTCACTATTTGATTGTAGGTTCAAATGTGTTTCGTAATGGAAGTTCATCAAAGTTGAATTTTCGGTTCGTCGGCAGCCCGATAATGCCTCATTGGGAAGGCCATAACTCAAATTTCCTGTCACCTACGAGATGTAGGATGAGCTCTGGTCATGGGTGGCTATATTTGCTATCATGAAAAAGAAAGAACCATGTGTTAATAATGAAAAGAGACCAGACGGGATGACGGTAGTGCAGCAACAAGGCATGGAGGTCTTGGGTGTGAATCTATCCCCGTGTGTGTCATTTAAGGACCGATACGCTATACGTCCTCATGTCATGTTGAACGCACGCATATCACTTAGTTGGCCGGATAACTCATTCCGACTACGAAGCCGAGTAGCTCAATTCAGGCCAGAAGTCTGGGAAGTGAAAGTGCGCACCCTAGCGGTAGTAAGGATGTGCGGGGAGCTATTGGCATAAGTCTGAGGTGAGATTGACCACCTGGCAGAGTGGACTCTCTGAGGGTGCGGCGCTGCTCAGAACCGCGATTCCTGAGTTGTACCAAAGGTGACCCGAGGCAACCACTGATCAGGATTGATTGGGTGAGTGTTAGGAATACCCCTCTAGCTGGATACGAATCAATTCGAATCGCCGTCTCTCCTGGATAGTGAGAACTTGACTGAGCAGCGGCAACGTAGATTCACTAAATTTAAAGATATGGTTAAATGATGATGATGATGATAATGACAATGAGCCATGAAATACTTGATATGGTTATTATTGTTTGCAACTTAATCAAGTGATTGATTAGTACATGTGCTAATATAGATGGTAGGTAATGGCTAAAAGTCACTGCTAATATAGGTGAATAATGCTAATGGTTACTCAAGCTTTTATGCAAAAAGGTTGTCTAGCCAGATACACTAAATTAAGCTATGCATGATCCTTTGTGTCATTTGTTTTGGTTTCTGACGGGTAAGTCTGGTTGAGTACATTCGAGTACTCAGGGTTTATCCCACCATGTTGTAGGTGGAGTTCTCGGCTAGTTGAAGATGGTGGCTAACCACCGGTGGGCTCGGTGATTCTATAGTTACTTCTCATCTATATGCTTTTGTCGGATGATGTCACTTATGCTAGCAATGTATTTGGAACATATATTAATGTAATCTTTTGAAAGCTATGTTGTTTTCACTAATTGGTTTTGAAACCCAAACTTGTAATATTATTTCCGCTGCAACCCTGTGTATGTGATGTGTATTTGCTTAATCACGCGATCTTGGTTGTGATGTTGATTTACCGAGGTCCTTTGGGACACTCGGTGGACTACTAGGTTTATATGAGTGAAAGTATGCGCGTGTCAACGTGTTAGCGGGTATAGCCATACTTGATCTTGTATAAATTGGGTGGTTCTGTCACAAAGGTGGTGAGTAGCGGGCGCACCGAGGGCCACGCGGCGTGAGTGCTCTGTTGTAGCTGTGATACAAATTTCCAATACCACCTCAAACGTACAACTGAAACTCCATTTTCCTCCCATCATATCTCCTAAACAGATCGATTATTTGATGAACCGATTGCATCGTTACATAGAGCTACGTGTGTACCACAATATTGCTTAATGGAGTCTCATCTAATTCTTAATGATTTCCAAACTATAATTCACTAAAGGTAGCTACACGAAAACTGAAACACGAATTTCAGTCATCCCAGACTTAGCCAATTTTCGAGGTTTCAAAATAGCACTGAGTTCAATCTATGGGCCTTGGTTTGACTTGCTTCAAAGCTGATCTAGCTCTTGACCATTAAACAAAGTTTGTTCTACATAAGATGAACTACAACTTTTATTTAGGTTCCACTACCATGCAAATAATCTAAGACACAGTTCAAACTATGTCAAAGTAGCATGCTTAAATTATCCTTTTTGATCTATTGAAGCATTTTCTGGCCACTTGCTCAACATGAACCTTTCATAACTTTTGTTGTAGAGTTCCTCTAGAGTAATTTGGGCAAGGTTGCAAGGTTCAGTTAATGACCAATGTTTCCATTCACTTAACAGGGCAATTCCAAAAAAAGATGTAACTTATCATTTCATGTGACTTCTTGATTCCAAACTTCATAAAACTTTTCCATGGATCAATATAGATGGATATTGATGTGAGACACATGAAAGAAGTACATCCAACATTACTCAAGCATACTTTTTGGAAAGGGCAACATGTAAGCAATGGTGCATGGTCCAAGTTTAAGTGCTGGCTCATTTTCATATGTTTGATCTAACATCTCCATCACCACTTAACATGTCATGGTTGAGCTCAACTAGTAACAAACACCTAGGGTGTTACACTTGAAAGGCCCGATCATGTCTAGTCCCCAGCATGTGAAAGGCCAGGAAGCTAGGATGGTTTGCAGTTCTTGTGCCGACACATGTATTTGCTTGGTGAAAAAATGACATCCTTCACAATGTCGGATGAGGTCTTCTGCATCGGAGATGGCCATGGGCTAGTAAAAACCAGCTTAGAAAGCTTTGCTGACTAGGTTTCTCGAGGCCATGTGATTACCATAGGAACCAGAGTGAATTTTGAGAAGTAGTTTCACTCCTTCTTGGGTGATGCATTTCTACAGTATACGTTCCTTGGCACTTTTCCTCATCAAGTTGCCATCCACCAGCACGTAATGCTTGCTTTGATGGATTAGGTGTTCGGTTTTAGTCTTGTTAGTGGGTACTTTAGTGATGGTGAAGTACTTGATGAACTGTTCCCTCCAATCGGCGGCCAGCAAAGGTACCATAAGTACCAGCTGCTCGGTGGGGGGAATTTCCTGAACTTCCTTCTCTTCCTTAATGGATGGCGCCAAAAGATCATGAACAAATACCCCTGGCGGAATCATGGCACGAGAGGAGCCTAACATGGATAGGTGGTTGGTGAGCTGATTTTGATCTCGTACCACGTGGTGGTACTCGATACCATAGAACTTCCCTTCAAGCTTTCTGATTTCGGTGCAGTATGCATCCATCTTCTCATTGAAGCAGGACTAGTGTTTGTTGAGCTGGTGGATGACCAGCGTGGAGTCCCTGTATACCATGAGGTGTTTGACGCCGAGCTCAACGGCTATACAGAGTCCATGGAGACATGCTTCATATTTGACAGTGTTGTTGGAGGCCAGAAAATGTATCCGGAGAACATATCAGAGCTTATCCTTGGTCAGCGTAATGAACAGAATGCCCGCACTAGCACCGTTGATGTTGAGGGCATCGTTGAAGTACATCACCCAGTGCTTGAGACAAGTAGCGATGATGGGCTCTTGGATCTCGATACACTCAATGACAAAATTAGCGAGCGCCTCTGACTTGATGGTAGGCCTACTTCTAAATTCGATGGAGTAAGTGCCGAGCTCAACAACCCACTTGATAATGCGGCCATTGGCCTCTTTATTATAGAGAATGTTCCCTAGAGGGAACTCGATGACCGCGGCAATCTTGTAATACTCGAAGTAATGACGGAGCTTGCGTGATGTGATTAGGATGGCGTATAATAGGTTCTGAACTTGAGGATAACATGTCTTAGGCTCGTTAAGGACCTCGTTGATGAAGTAGACCGGATATTGCACCATATAGGCATGCCCGGCTTCCTCACGTTCGATGATAATAGTTGTGCTAACAATGTGAGAAGTGGCGGCAATGTAGATCAGTAGAGTTTCATCTGGGCGAGGTGTCGTCATGATTAGAGGCTTTGTTAGGAACAACTTGAGCTGCTCGAAAGCTATATCTGCCTCCTCCAACTAGGAGAATCCTTCTGAGGCCTTGAGGAGTTTACAGAAAGGTAGTCCCTTTTTGACAAGGCGCAATATAAAGCGGTTGAGGGCAGCCATGCAACCTATAAGCTTTTGTATATCCTTGACACATGGTGTTCATTTCATGTTGGTGATGGCAGAGACCTTGTCAAGGTTGGGTTCAATGCCTCGGGCGCTGATGATGTACCCTAGGAGTATACCGGATGGAACTCCAAAGATGCACTTTGAAGGGTTCAGCTTCCATCAGTACCTTTTTAGGTTGGTGAACGCTTCTTCGAGGTCGGTGATAAGATCATTGGCGATCTTGGACTTGACAACCACATCATTGATGTAAGCTTTGATGTTGCGGCCGATCTATTGATCGAGGCACATCTGGATGGCCCTTTGGTAGGTCAGCCCGGTGTTCTTGAGTCCAAAGGACATGGTGGTGTAGCAGTACGCACCAAAAGGCATGATGAACGATGTCTTGATCTGGTCTTCTTCCTTGAGGGAGATCTAGTTATAGCCAGAGTAACAGTCGAGGAAGGAGAGCAGTTCATAGCCAGCGGTGGAGTCTACAACCTCATTTATCCAAGGTAGACCAAAGGTGGCTTTAGGGCAGTGTTTGTTAAGATCAGTGTAATCAATGCACACTCTCCATTCTTTATTCTTTTTTTGAATGAGAATAGGGTTTGCTAACCACTCAGGGTGATACACTTCTTTTATAAATCCAGCAGCTAGGAGCCATATTTCTACCCTAATAGCATCCTTCTTGTCTAGTGCGAATTGGTGGAGTTTCTGCTTGATCGGTTTGGCGGTCGGTGAGACATTCAAGGAGTGCTCGATCTTCTCCCATGGTACCCCTGGCATGTCTATAGGTTTCCAAGCAAACATGTCAGTGTTGGCACATAGGAAGGAGATGAGTGTGCTTTCCTATTTGGGGTCGAGGTGAGCCCCAATCTTCATGGTCTTGGAGGGGTCATCGAAGCCAAGGCTGACCTCCTTGGTTTCCTTGGACTTGGAGGAGGCGTGAGGAGGCTCTAGCGATGGGATCTCTAGGTCATCAGCGGGCACTATCTTGGCATCAGTGAGCACACTGGCCATCTGGATGGAGAGGTCAGTGGCTTTGGTGAGGGCAAGGCTCTCTATCTTGTAGGCGTAGGCGATGGAGAGGTTGGCCCACAGGGCCAGGACTCCTATAGGCGAAGGCATCTTTAGCACTAGATAAGCATAGTGTGGTATAGCCATGAACTTGGCCAAAGCTAGCCGACCAAGTATGGCGTGATAGGCGGTGTTAAAGTTGGCGACGTAAAAGTTGATGTGCTCAATGCAGTAGTTGCTTGCCATGCCAAACTATACTGGTAGGGTGATCTCTCCAAGCAGTTTGGATGCCCTACCAGGTACCACACCCTAGAAGGAGGAGTCTAAGGGTGTGAGATCTATTATCCCAAGGCCCAACTCCTTTAGGGCTCTGACATAGAGGAGGTTCAGAGCGCTCTCACCATTGACCAGCACTTTTCTGAAAAACACTTTCTAGATGGTTGCGTCGAGGACGAGGGGGGAATGCCTTGTGTAAGGGATATCCACCCACTGGTTGGCCCTACTAAATTGGATGGGGTCCTCGGACCAGTGACGATAGCTAGGGTTGATGGCATCTTTTGTGTTGACGGCGAGCACCCAGTGGGCAGCAAGCTTTTGTTCTCTTCTGCTCTTGGTGGAGGCAAGGCCCCCAAAGATGGTGGTGACCACCTTGTCATGATCTTGGAAGGCATTGTTGTTACCCCTAGGTGGTTAGTGGCCTCCAGCTCCATCATTGCTATCGTCATCTGCCTTTTTGGCCTAGAACTCCTTAGCCAAGCTAGGGCAGTCCTTCATCTTATGTTTGGTGTTTTTATGGAGAGGGCATGGGCCATCAAGGATCTTCTTATACTGCTCATCGTAGTTGCGCTTGGCACGAGGTTCATCAATGGTGGTGACGATGTGGTCTAGTCGGTGGCAGTGATATTGACCAAACTTGGATCCTTCTGGTAGATCTCGCCGCTGTCCCAATGGTGACTGCGGTAGTTGTAGTGGCAGTCGTTGTGGCACCGGTCGTAGGGACGATCATCACTGTGGTAAATTGGGCGATGAGTGCCAGCATCCTCGTTGAAGCGCACCTCGGCTTCCTTGGCATTAGCGTACTGGTTGGCGGTCGTGAATATCTTGCCAATCCCCATGGGTGGCTTGCGGTTGAATTTGGAGCGAAGCTTGTGGTGATGGTGTCCTCAGATGAAGGCGGTGACGACATTAGCTTCTGTGATGTTAGGAATAGAATTCCTCATCTTGGAAAAGCATCTGATCTAGCTACAGAGGAGCTTGGATTGCTTCTGATAGAAGTGGTTTAGATCATGCTTGGTGCCCGACCGAGTACACATAGCCATGTAGTTGTCGGTGAAGACCTTTTTTAGCTCTTCCCAGGATCCGATGGAGTCCAGGGCAAGGCTTGTGAACCAGTTCATGGCGGTTGGTGTAAGCATGATGGGAAGATAGTTCGCAATGACACTGGTATCTCCTCCGGCGGCATGCACAATAGTGGTGTAAGCCTGTAGCCATAGTGTGGGGTTCATCCTTCCCTCGTAGGGTCAACCCTAGTGATTTTGAAACCACAGGGCCACTGGAGTGTTCAGAGTGCCCTCGTGAATGCCAGGGGCCCTTTGGGGTTATTGGCACCGTTGTTTGCAGCATTGCCAGCATTGAGCGGCTCGAGAGCTTAGTCCGGATTACCATACTCTTGCTCGTACTCCTAGCGGCAACGTACTTCTTTTTCATGGCGACCAAAGTGGCGTTCATTGATATGTCATCGTGCATCTCAGAGATTGTTGAGGTGCACTCGGACATCCTGGTCGACCTCTTGGTCATGTTGGTGATGAAGTTCAATGCGGTTGCCCCTAGCTCCACCCTAGAGGGGTTGCCTGTTGTCGCAGTGCTAGTCAGTGAAGCGACTTGGGCGGCGATCAAAACTTGGCGGCTGATCGGTGAATTGAGCCTGTGGAGTACGAAGGCCTCTGATCCAAGTGGATCTCATTGACCTAATAGTGCACCACTTTGAGCATGGCGGCAACCTTGGTGACCTTCGGTGTCTGTGGGAGCCGGGCGAGCTCGTTGGCGACCACGGCCAAGTTGGCGCTTGGGGTCTCGTAGACGTCGTGGCCGTCAACACGGACAAACTTGATGAGGAGATGGCACCTTCGGATATGAACAATGATTATAAGGTGCGCTCGTTCCTACATTTGCATAGTGGCTTTGGTTATAATTCACTTGGTTCCACATGTACATGTCACTATTTGATTGTAGGTTCAAATGTGTTTCATAATGGAAGTTCATCAAAGTTGAATTTTCAGTTCGTCGGCAGCCCGACAGTGCCTCATTGGGAAGGCCATAACTCATCCATCCGGAGTGCGATCGAGGTCAATGAGCACTTGATGGAAAGCTTGTTTGATAAGATTTCAAATAGATCTAGTTTCATCTTAATATCACGTCGGCAAGGCCTCCAAATCACCAATATATTCTGTTGCTATTTCTGGCGGAAGCTACACTGTCGTCATGGGCTTGTTAGACATCGTTGGGACCCAGGCCCAAGTTGGAGCATACCCCAAGAAGATGGAGAACACCTAAGAGATGGCCTGAGACGTCCTCCTCCTTGGCCATCACCTTAGGAGGCCAGCAAGGATGTCCAAGCCAAGCCAGAGGCCCAGTCCAATCCGAGTTCGAGTCTGCCTCGGCCATCAGGACCAGTCTATAATAAAACAGACGCCCAGGACGCATCCGAACTCCGTTTTTGATGATCCACATATGGATGGAAAGATAATTTGATAAGGAAGCCAATCCAAGTGGTTTCACATCAAAATCTCTTTAGAATCAACAGGAATCATCGAAACAAATTAGCATCCAGAATCTGTTAGGGTGCTGCGACACCTTCTTTTGGGCCGTTGGGCCTTGTAATGTATTGGGACACCTTTAGGACGTGAAGAGGGATCCTTGGACGTCCCTTAGGCTATATAATCAGTAGCCACCACCTACTTTAGGGTTGGGGTTTTGCTTAGATTATTCTATCAAGAACAGTTTCACCGTTCATCGGTTTGTGAGACCCCAACTCGTGAGATTAATCATACATCTGCAATTTGGTTGCGATCTTTCTTGTTCTTGCTTGTGTTCTTCATTGTGTAGGCAGGGATTAGCCTTCTTGGCGAGGTCAACTTGGTCTGTGACTCGGTTGATAACCCGAGGAGCTGTGGTGCTAAGATTGTAGGGTTCGATCTTTCGATCTGAAGCCGGATTGGTGTGTCTTTCTCCGCCACAACGATAGTTACCATCACCTGACGGAAGATCAGGATCCCCGTCTCCATCAAGTGGTAATCAGAGCTAAAGTATACCATCAGGTTCACTTTTATTCCCTAGTTTGAGTGTTTCGTATTCGTCCCATAGTCCAATGCCATATTTATTTCCTATCCTAAACCATCCGCGCCATAGCCTTTGCATGATTCAGTTTCAGAGTCTGCTTTGTTGAGTTTGTGTCCTAGGTCAAAGTCTTGTTGCTGGTTTACATTGTGTTCTTTTCTAGTTTGTGTTAATCCCTCCACCCGCTGCTATTCCGTATCACCATTGGTTTGCATCTTGTGTCCACTAAAACCCTTATTCGAGCAGCTTCCTTAAAACAGTCATAACTTTTGCATCCGAACTCAAAACAGGGAAAATTTTATATCTACGGAGAACGCCAGAAAATTTTAGATCTATTTCATCCCAGCAGTGCTGGGTTCGCAAAAATTAGATTTACGAAAGTCAATTAGGAAAATTGAGTTTCTGGGCCCATAAGTTTTAGTATGCTTTTTAGAGCACAGTCCTAATTTTCTATAGGCCACATCTTTTATTCAATTGAGCTCAAATTTTTTGTGGTTTATTCTTGTGTGCTCCTCGCTGAGAAAAAAATATCAAAAGAGCAAAAGCAAGAAAAAAAGATTAGACAAAAAAATAAAAGAAAAAAATAGTAAAAGAGAATAGAAGATATTGAAAAGGAGCACATAAGGAACACTCAATAGCTCTATTATTTGTGGTACCTTTTGCCTTGTTCATATCCGTTGCTACCTTTAATACTGTTTCCTTTCATCCTTGTTTCCTCTCTTGTTTATCACAACTGGTGATAGGAACACGTATAGGCCAGCAACTAGGACAAGTGCTCTAGACATTTATTCAATATTGCTATCTGTCACTGACTTGTGTGCCACATATATTTGTTTTTTTTGTGCCTCCCAAGCTCCACATATATACTTCAGATCAGTACAGAAAAAAGGTCCTTGCAATCTTGGTACCACTGCCTCACAGGTATCACAAACCAGCCGCCGGTTGTACTGCCCACTGCTTGCATTGGTAAGAACTTTGTAAGAGCTTGGTAAGACGCTTCCACTTGCTGTCAAAAGTGACACCACTGCAACCACATAGTCATTTGATAGGGATAATATTTTTGTATTGTCTTTTGCTGTCTTCTAATAATGACAGGTTGTTCGTATCCACCGACTTATGATGGTATAGGTGCTGATGAGTACATGGAGCGGGAAATTGCCATCGATAACATATTTGCTACTCGCTTTATGTGTCCAAGGAAAAAGATAAAACATGCAGCTAGTGTTTTGCTGCATTCTGCTTTATCTTGGTGGGAGTCTTTAGATCCTTCTGATAAGCCTCAAACTTGGAATGATATGAAACTTCTTATGCGAGAAACCTTTGTTAATCCACCTCCTATTTTGACTTCATATGATGAGGTGCACCATTTAGAGGAAGAGTCTGTTGTTATTCCTCCTGCTATGCCTAACCTTTCGCAGGACAATGTAGAAAAGAGCAAGGATGTCGTGACAGAAAATGAGAAGCTCACAGTCTCATGTGAAAATTTAGAACCATCAACTATTACCCCTGCTGAACATGAGAGCAAAGGTAATGCCCATGATGCTAACCTCACAGAAGGTGAGAGTTCTCTTGATGTGCTGAATTTTTCCACCAATCATGCTATGATAGAACAAATTTTAGTGGAGCATTCGCTTGATTTTCCTTTGTCACAAGATGATTTGCTTGATGTTTCTTGTGACAAAGATGACTTGCATGATGATATTTATGTTATACCCATGCAATCATTGAAGAATGATCACGCTATATGTGTGCTGAAAATGAGCACTTGTGCTGAAAATAGACTTGTTATTTATAATGCTAGTGAAGTTGATGAGCTGAAATTATTGTCTTCTTTAAATACTTTGGGTTACATTGAATTTGATTTTCCATGTAATCTTAGTTCTTTAGAGAAGAAACTTTATGCATATGCTGATTTGCCATGGTTCTCTAGACATACATATCATTTTATTGGAAAATATAATTATAAAGGAGAGTATATGGTGCATCATGTCTATATTTGTTCAAATCTGAAATCTCCTTATATTGAGCAAAAGTATGATCAACCAAAGGATTGCAATTCCTATAATCTTGTCATGTCGAGTTCCCCTAGTTTTGTTATAAAGAAATATGTTAAATTTCAAGAAGGGGAGCAATGTTGGCTACTACCAACAATGTTTTCTTCATCTAATCCCAAACCGAGGACGGTTTGTTGTCAAGAAGGGGAGGATGATGAGGACATGGCACCTTCGGATATGAACAATGATTATAAGGTGCGCTCATTCCTACATTTGCATAGTGGCTTTGGTTATAATTCACTTGGTTCCACATGTACATGTCACTATTTGATTGTAGGTTCAAATGTGTTTCATAATGGAAGTTCATCAAAGTTGAATTTTTGGTTCATCGGCAGCCCGACAGTGCCTCATTGGGAAGGCCATAACTCATCCATCCAGAGTGCAATCGAGGTCAATGAGCACTTGATGGAAAGCTTGTTTGATAAGCTTTCAAATAGATCTGGTTTCATCTCAATATCACATCGGCAAGGCCTCCAAATCACCAATATATTCTGTTGCTATTTCTGGCGGGAGCTACACTGTCGTCATGGGCTTGTTAGACATTCTTGGGACCCAGGCCCAAGTTGGAGCATGCCCCAAGAAGATGGAGAACACCTAAGAGATGGCCTTAGACGTCCTCCTCCTTGGCCACCACCTTAGGAGGCCAGCAAGGACGTCCAAGCCAAGCCAGAGGCCCAGTCCAATCCGAGTTCGAGTCTGCCTCGGCCATCAGGACCAGTCTATAATAAAACGGACGCCCAGGACGCATCCGAACTCCGTTTTCGATGATCCATATATGGATGGAAAGATAATTTGATAAGGAAGCCAATCCAAGTGGTTTCACATCAAAATCTCTTTAGAATCAACAGAAATCATCGAAACAAGTCAGCATCCAGAATCTGTTAGGGTGCTGCAACACCTTCTTTTGCGCCGTTGGGCCTTGTAATGTGTTGGGACACCTTTAGGACGTGAAGAGGGATCCTTGGACGTCCCTTAGGCTATATAATCAGTAGCCACCACCTACTTTAGGGTTTGGGTTTTGCTTAGATTATTCTGTCAAGAATAGTTTCGCCGTTCATCGGTTTGTGAGACCCCAACTCGTGAGATTAATCATACATCTGCAATTTGGTTGCAATCTTTCTTGTTCTTGCTTGTGTTCTTCGTTGCGCATGCAGGGATTAGCCTTCTTGGCGAGGTCAACCTGGTCCATGACTCGGTTGATAACCAGAGGAGCTATGGTGCTAAGATTGTAGGGTTCGATCTTTCGATCTGAAGCCGGATTGGTGTGTCATTCTCCGCCACAACGATACTTACCATCACCTGACGGAAGATTGATGAGGACATGGCACCTTCGGATATGAACAATGATTATAAGGTGTGCTCGTTCCTACATTTGCATAGTGGCTTTGGTTATAATTCACTTGGTTCCACATGTACATGTCACTATTTGATTGTAGGTTCAAATGTGTTTCGTAATGGAAGTTCATCAAAGTTGAATTTTCGGTTCGTCGGCAGCCCGATAATGCCTCATTGGGAAGGCCATAACTCATCCATCCGGAGTGCGATCGAGGTCAATGAGCACTTGATGGAAAGCTTGTTTGATAAGCTTTCAAATAGATCTGGTTTCATCTCAATATCACGTCGGCAAGGCCTCCAAATCACCAATATATTATGTTGCTATTTTTGGCGGGAGCTACACTGTCGTCATGGGCTTGTTAGACATCTTTGGGACCTAGGCCCAAGTTGGAGCACGCCCCAAGAAGATGGAGAACACCTAAGAGATGGCCTTAGACGTCCTCCTCCTTGGCCACCACCTTAGGAGGCCAGCAAGGACGTCCAAGCCAAGCCAGAGGCCCAGTCCAATCCGAGTTCGAGTCTGCCTCGGCCATCAGGACCAGTCTATAATAAAACGGACGCCCAGGACGCATCCGAACTCCGTTCTCGATGATCCACATATGGATGGAAAGATAATTTGATAAGGAAGCCAATCCAAGTGGTTTCACATCAAAATCTCTTTAGAATCAACAGGAATCATCGAAACAAGTCAGCATCCAGAATCTGTTAGGGTGCTGCAACACCTTCTTTTGCGCCGTTGGGCCTTGTAATGTGTTGGGACACCTTTAGGACGTGAAGAGGGATCCTTGGACGTCCCTTAGGCTATATAATCAGTAGCCACCACCTACTTTAGGGTTTGGGTTTTGCTTAGATTATTCTGTCAAGAACAGTTTCGCCGTTCATCGGTTTGTGAGACCCCAACTCGTGAGATTAATCATACATCTGCAATTTGGTTGCGATCTTTCTTGTTCTTGCTTGTGTTCTTCGTTGCGCATGCAGGGATTAGCCTTCTTGGCGAGGTCAACCTGGTCCATGACTCGGTTGATAACCAGAGGAGCTGTGGTGCTAAGATTGCAGGGTTCGATCTTTCGATCTGAAGCCGGATTGGTGTGTCATTCTCCGCCACAACGATAGTTACCATCACCTGACGGAAGATCAGGATCCCCGTCTCCATCAAGTGGTAATCAGAGCTAAGGTATACCATCAGGTTCACTTTTATTCCCTAGTTTGAGTGTTTCGTATTCGTCCCATAGTCCAATGCCATATTTATTTCCTATCCTAAACCATCCGCGCCATAGCCTTTGCATGATTCAGTTTCAGAGTCTGCTTTGTTGGGTTTGTGTCCTAGGTCAAAGTCTTGTTGCTGGTTTACATTGTGTTCTTTTCTAGTTTGTGTTAATCCCTCCACCCGCCGCTATTCCGTATCACCATTGGTTTGCATCTTGTGTCCACTAAAACCCTTATTCGAGCAGCTTCCTTAAAACAGTCATAACTTTTGCATCCGAACTCAAAACGGGGAAAATTTTATATCTACGGAGAACGCCAGAAAATTTTAGATCTATTTCATCCTAGCATTGCTGGGTTCGCAAAAATTAGATTTGCGAAAGTCAATTAGGAAAATTGAGTTTCTGGGCCCATAAGTTTTAGTATGCTTTTTAGAGCACAGTCCTAATTTTCTATAGGCCACATCTTTTATTCAATTGAGCTCAAATTTTTTGTGGTTTATTCTTGTGTGCTCCTCGCTGAGAAAAAAATATCAAAAGAGCAAAAGCAAGAAAAAAAGATTAGACAAAAAAATAAAAGAAAAAAATAGTAAAAGAGAATAGAAGATATTGAAAAGGAGCACATAAGGAACACTCAATAGCTCTATTATTTGTGGTACCTTTTGCCTTGTTCATATCCGTTGCTACCTTTAATACTTGTTTCCTTTCATCCTTGTTTCCTCTCTTGTTTATCACAACTGGTGATAGGAACACGTATAGGCCAGCAACTAGGACAAGTGCTCTAGACATTTATTCAATATTGCTATCTGTCACTGACTTGTGTGCCACATATATATTTGTTTTTTTTTGTGCCTCCCAAGCTCCACAAATATACTTCAGATCAGTACAGAAAAAAGGTCCTTGCAATCTTGGTACCACTGCCTCACAGGTATCACAAACCAGCCGCCGGTTGTACTGCCCACTGCTTGCATTGGTAAGAACTTTGTAAGAGCTTGGTAAGACGCTTCCACTTGCTGTCAAAAGTGACACCACTGCAACCACGTAGTCATTTGATAGGGATAATATTTTTGTATTGTCTTTTGCTGTCTTCTAATAATGACAGGTTGTTCGTATCCACCGACTTATGATGGTATAGGTGCTGATGAGTACATGGAGTGGGAAATTGCCATCGATAACATATTTGCTACTCGCTTTATGTGTCCAAGGAGAAAGATAAAACATGCAGCTAGTGTTTTGCTGCATTCTGCTTTATCTTGGTGGGAGTCTTTAGATCCTTCTGATAAGCCTCAAACTTGGAATGATATGAAACTTCTTATGCGAGAAACCTTTGTTAATCAACCTCCTATTTTGACTTCATATGATGAGGTGCACCATTTAGAGGAAGAGTCTGTTGTTATTCCTCCTGCTATGCCTAACCTTTTGCAGGACAATGTAGAAAAGAGCAAGGATGTCGTGACAGAAAATGAGAAGCTCACAGTCTCATGTGAAAATTTAGAACCATCAACTATTACCCCTGCTGAACATGAGAGCAAAGGTAATGCCCATGATGCTAACCTCACAGAAGGTGAGAGTTCTCTTGATGTGCTGAATTTTTCCACCAATCATGCTATGATAGAACAAATTTTAGTGGAGCATTCGCTTGATTTACCTTTGTCACAAGATGATTTGCTTGATGTTTCTTGTGACAAAGATGACTTGCATGATGATATTTATGTTATACCCATGCAATCATTGAAGAATGATCACGCTATATGTGTGCTGAAAATGAGCACTTGTGCTGAAAATAGACTTGTTATTTATAATGCTAGTGAAGTTGATGAGCTGAAATTATTGTCTTCTTTAAATACTTTGGGTTACATTGAATTTGATTTTCCGTGTAATCTTAGTTCTTTAGAGAAGAAACTTTATGCATATGCTGATTTGCCATGGTTCTCTAGACATACATATCATTTTATTGGAAAATATAATTATAAAGGAGAGTATATGGTGCATCATGTCTATATTTGTTCAAATCTGAAATCTCCTTATATTGAGCAAAAGTATGATCAACCAAAGGATTGCAATTGCTATAATCTTGTCATGTCGAGTTCCCCTAGTTTTGTTATAAAGAAATATGTTAAATTTCAAGAAGGGGAGCAATGTTGGCTACTACCAACAATGTTTTCTTCATCTAATCCCAAACCGAGGACGGTTTGTTGTCAAGAAGGGGAGGATGATGAGGACATGGCACCTTCGGATATGAACAATGATTATAAGGTGCGCTCATTCCTACATTTGCATAGTGGCTTTGGTTATAATTCACTTGGTTCCACATGTACATGTCACTATTTGATTGTAGGTTCAAATGTGTTTCATAATGGAAGTTCATCAAAGTTGAATTTTTGGTTCATCGGCAGCCCGACAGTGCCTCATTGGGAAGGCCATAACTCATCCATCCAGAGTGCAATCGAGGTCAATGAGCACTTGATGGAAAGCTTGTTTGATAAGCTTTCAAATAGATCTAGTTTCATCTCAATATCACATCGGCAAGGCCTCCAAATCACCAATATATTCTGTTGCTATTTCTGGCGGGAGCTACACTGTCGTCATGGGCTTGTTAGACATTCTTGGGACCCAGGCCCAAGTTGGAGCATGCCCCAAGAAGATGGAGAACACCTAAGAGATGGCCTTAGACGTCCTCCTCCTTGGCCACCACCTTAGGAGGCCAGCAAGGACGTCCAAGCCAAGCCAGAGGCCCAGTCCAATCCGAGTTCGAGTCTGCCTCGGCCATCAGGACCAGTCTATAATAAAACGGACGCCCAGGACGCATCCGAACTCCGTTTTCGATGATCCACATATGGATGGAAAGATAATTTGATAAGGAAGCCAATCCAAGTGGTTTCACATCAAAATCTCTTTAGAATCAACAGAAATCATCGAAACAAGTCAGCATCCAGAATCTGTTAGGGTGCTGCAACACCTTCTTTTGCGCCGTTGGGCCTTGTAATGTGTTGGGACACCTTTAGGACGTGAAGAGGGATCCTTGGACGTCCCTTAGGCTATATAATCAGTAGCCACCACCTACTTTAGGGTTTGGGTTTTGCTTAGATTATTCTGTCAAGAATAGTTTCGCCGTTCATCGGTTTGTGAGACCCCAACTCGTGAGATTAATCATACATCTGCAATTTGGTTGCAATCTTTCTTGTTCTTGCTTGTGTTCTTCGTTGCGCATGCAGGGATTAGCCTTCTTGGCGAGGTCAACCTGGTCCATGACTCGGTTGATAACCAGAGGAGCTATGGTGCTAAGATTGTAGGGTTCGATCTTTCGATCTGAAGCCGGATTGGTGTGTCATTCTCCGCCACAACGATACTTACCATCACCTGACGGAAGATTGATGAGGACATGGCACCTTCGGATATGAACAATGATTATAAGGTGTGCTCGTTCCTACATTTGCATAGTGGCTTTGGTTATAATTCACTTGGTTCCACATGTACATGTCACTATTTGATTGTAGGTTCAAATGTGTTTCGTAATGGAAGTTCATCAAAGTTGAATTTTCGGTTCGTCGGCAGCCCGATAATGCCTCATTGGGAAGGCCATAACTCATCCATCCGGAGTGCGATCGAGGTCAATGAGCACTTGATGGAAAGCTTGTTTGATAAGCTTTCAAATAGATCTGGTTTCATCTCAATATCACGTCGGCAAGGCCTCCAAATCACCAATATATTATGTTGCTATTTTTGGCGGGAGCTACACTGTCGTCATGGGCTTGTTAGACATCTTTGGGACCTAGGCCCAAGTTGGAGCACGCCCCAAGAAGATGGAGAACACCTAAGAGATGGCCTTAGACGTCCTCCTCCTTGGCCACCACCTTAGGAGGCCAGCAAGGACGTCCAAGCCAAGCCAGAGGCCCAGTCCAATCCGAGTTCGAGTCTGCCTCGGCCATCAGGACCAGTCTATAATAAAACGGACGCCCAGGACGCATCCGAACTCCGTTCTCGATGATCCACATATGGATGGAAAGATAATTTGATAAGGAAGCCAATCCAAGTGGTTTCACATCAAAATCTCTTTAGAATCAACAGGAATCATCGAAACAAGTCAGCATCCAGAATCTGTTAGGGTGCTGCAACACCTTCTTTTGCGCCGTTGGGCCTTGTAATGTGTTGGGACACCTTTAGGACGTGAAGAGGGATCCTTGGACGTCCCTTAGGCTATATAATCAGTAGCCACCACCTACTTTAGGGTTTGGGTTTTGCTTAGATTATTCTGTCAAGAACAGTTTCGCCGTTCATCGGTTTGTGAGACCCCAACTCGTGAGATTAATCATACATCTGCAATTTGGTTGCAATCTTTCTTGTTCTTGCTTGTGTTCTTCGTTGCGCATGCAGGGATTAGCCTTCTTGGCAAGGTCAACCTGGTCCATGACTCGGTTGATAACCAGAGGAGCTGTGGTGCTAAGATTGCAGGGTTCGATCTTTCGATCTGAAGCCGGATTGGTGTGTCATTCTCCGCCACAACGATAGTTACCATCACCTGACGGAAGATTGATGAGGACATGGCACCTTCGGATATGAACAATGATTATAAGGTGTGCTCGTTCCTACATTTGCATAGTGGCTTTGGTTATAATTCACTTGGTTCCACATGTACATGTCACTATTTGATTGTAGGTTCAAATGTGTTTCGTAATGGAAGTTCATCAAAGTTGAATTTTCGGTTCGTCGGCAGCCCGATAGTGCCTCATTGGGAAGGCCATAACTCATCCATCCGGAGTGCGATCGAGGTCAATGAGTACTTGATGGAAAGCTTGTTTGATAAGCTTTCAAATAGATCTGGTTTCATCTCAATATCACGTTGGCAAGGCCTCCAAATCACCAATATATTATGTTGCTATTTTTGGCGGGAGCTACACTGTCGTCATGGGCTTGTTAGACATCTTTGGGACCCAGGCCCAAGTTGGAGCACGCCCCAAGAAGATGGAGAACACATAAGAGATGGCCTTAGACGTCCTCCTCCTTGGCCACCACCTTAGGAGGCCAGCAAGGACGTCCAAGCCAAGCCAGAGGCCCAGTCTAATCCGAGTTCGAGTCTGCCTCGGCCATCAGGACCAGTCTATAATAAAACGGACGCCCAGGACGCATCCGAACTCCGTTTTCGATGATCCACAAATGGATGGAAAGATAATTTGATAAGGAAGCCAATCCAAGTGGTTTCACATCAAAATCTCTTTGGAATCAACAGGAATCATTGAAACAAGTCAGCGTCCAGAATCTGTTAGGGTGCTGCGACACCTTCTTTTGGGCCGTTGGGCCTTGTAATGTGTTGGGACACCTTTAGGATGTGAAGAGGGATCCTTGGATGTCCCTTAGGCTATATAATCAGTAGCCACCACCTACTTTAGGGTTTGGGTTTTGCTTAGATTATTCTATCAAGAACAGTTTCGCCGTTCATCGGTTTGTGAGACCCCAACTCGTGAGATTAATCATACATCTGCAATTTGGTTGCGATCTTTCTTGTTCTTGCTTGTGTTCTTCGTTGCGTAGGTAGGGATTAGCCTTCTTGGCGAGGTCAACCTGGTCCGTGACTCGGTTGATAACCAGAGGAGCTATGGTGCTAAGATTGCAAGGTTTGATCTTTCGATCTGAAGCCGGATTGGTGTGTCATTCTCCGCCACAACGATAGTTACCATCACCTGACGGAAGATCGGGATCCCTGTCTCCATTAAAACTCATCGTCGAGGTTGCGTTGGAGTTGGTGTGGTCTTCCTAGCGAGTCAAGCTGCTGCTCGTCCATCGCAAGGGCAGCCTCATTTGCTCAACACTACACATGGTTGACATTCCTGTTGATGCAGGCGACGCGGTCCTCGATTTCCCCTTCGCACGGGGGGCTATCGACGCTGACGCTGAAGATTGCACCACCATAGAAAGGAGGGGGGGAAGTAGTTTGGTGGTAGTTTTGGTGATGGTCTCCATAGAGCCCTAGGACTTGGAGTCTAGATTCTCCTCTAGGATGGTTTGGAGGGATGCTCTGGGGCATCGGCCAACATGCAGCATGTTGATGGCTGGCGAAGGCTTGTCGATGATTTGGTCAATGGGAGGTTGGACATCTCCAACCTAGTCGGCAAACATGCCCCTTAGGGCATCCTGGTTGGCGGTGGCAATGTTGGTGAGCCCAAAGGGCAGAGTCACAACCCCTAGAATTTCCCAAGCAGCCTCCGATAGATCTAAATCAGAGGGTGGTCAACGCTGAACTAGAGTGTCCAGAGCTGATTTGGTGATGGAGAGGCAATCGATGAGCTTCAGACCAACCTGATCGATGGATGCGATTAGATCATCATTGTTGATCTGCCTCCTATGGTAGCAAGGAAGTAGGCGATGAGTTGTCGATGAAGGCGACCTCGAAGGCAGTTCCGAGATCGGATCTGCAGTCATTGGTGTTGGGGTGATCGGTGCAGAATCTATCTGTACTAGCTCGATGAGCTCTCTGACTCCATCAGTGTTGATGATCCACGAGATCGATCTATCCATGAAGATCTGGTCGAGAAATAGGAGGGACAAAGATCCTACAGAAAGTACCATCTTGTTCGATATAGAAATAGCACACACACCCCTACCTAGCACACCAAATGTTGATAGAATATTGTCAGCAGTCCTTCGAGGGGTATCCCATGAAGGTAGATTGATTGGCAGAGAGGCGTGTAATCAAGAATAAGAAGGCAATAGAGACACAAAAGTTAGATAGGTTCAGGCCATCAGTATGATGTAATACCCTACTCTCGTGGTCTGTTGGATTGTATTGGTTATCATATGATATTGCTTAAATTTCGAGGGGTCCCTGCCCGCCTTATATAGTTCAGGGGGTAGGGTTACAAGTCGGTTAGATCTAGGAGATAACCGAAAAGTAATAACAGATCATGGGATCATACATATCCTAATAGATCTTGTAGTATCTTTAGGATATCTTTCTGGTGTCTTGCAGGAGACACCGAGCAGTGTCGTGCCCTGTAAGGCTTCATCTTGTGGGCTGGGCCACCACTAGGGGCATAGCCCATGTGGTCTGCCATGGGTATCTAGGGTTGTATCCCCCACAATATGATACAACAACATATAAAAGCTGCTCAATCAATGCAGAAGAGTTATGTGGATAAGAGAAGAAGACCCATTGAATTTGAAGTAGATGATTATGTGTACCTAGAAGTGTCACCAATGAAAAAGGTAGAACAGTTTGGGATAAAAAGAAAGCTTGCACCTAGATATGTAGGTCCATATCCCATCATTGAGAAAAATGGAAGAGTAGCCTACAAGATCTAGTTACCTCTAGAAATGAGGGCTATCTTCAATATTTTTCATGTATCCTAATTAAAGAAATGCTTACGTGTTCTAGAAGAAAGGGTGGAAGTTAGAGATATCAAGTTAAAATCGGATCTAGCCTATGAAGAGAAGCCGGTGCAAATCATATATAGCAAGGATAGAGTAAATCAAAACCATGTGATTAAGTTTCATAAAGTGATGTGGAATAATCATAGTAAGCAAGATGTTTATGTGGGAATGAGAAGATTATTTATGTGAGTTTTATCCCACCTTTTATGAAAATTGGTAGGTCTTTCGAATCTCAGGATGAGATTTCTATAAGGGGGAGGGGTTGTAACACCCTAGGTGTTAGGCTTGCACTTTTGCACTTGAATTGCATGAGCATAAGCATCATTCATTCATATATGAGCATAAACATATGAAACATATGAAACATACCTTTGTTATTCTATGTTGCAACGTGTGTATGCTTTATGGTCTTGCTTGTTAATGCAAGTGGTTGATGTTGATCATTAAAACACCTTAGACACACTTAGGATGGTACATGGAACAAGTTTGCTATTCATGACATGGACCAAAACAGCCCCCAAGCCATAGTTAATCTAGAAACTCCAATTTTAATGATCCCACTTTGACCAAAGTTGAACTATAGCATAGTGTTTGCATGGTAGTGCACCATTAATATAAGTTGTAGCTTATCTTATGTGGAATAAACTTTATTTAAGGGTCATGAGCTAATTCAGTCCATAACATGGTTAAATAGGGCTCACGAGAACCAACAAAATGTTGTTTCTAGACATAAATTTTGCTAAGTACAAAATGCTTATTTCAGTTTCAAGTGCACCACTTTGGAGGACTGTAGTTTGAAAACCATTCGGATTTAGGCAAAACTCCTTTAAGCAATCTTGTAGCACTCATGTAGCTCTACAACTTTCACTAATACCATTTTTGCTAACTCAAACTGGATTAGAAGATGTAGAGTCATGAAGTAGCGCTGTCCGTCGTCTGAATCGGACAGCCGATTCAAATTTCTACCATGTTGTGGCCGACCACACGTAGGTCACGCACACTATGTGGTGGCTGTCCACCAGCGATGGGCCCACTAGTCAGGCTGACATGGATAGCAAAATGAAAGCGACGCGCCCTCCCTCCTAACTCGCTCTCACTCGCCTCTGCCTCGCATCTCTCTTTCGCTCTTGCACTCGCCGAGCAAACGAAAGGACACCACACCATTGCCACTGAGCTCCACCAAGCTCACTACCACTACCACACCACCATTCGTTGTGTCTCACCCACAGCTCAGCCATCACCTTCTCCACCTCGCTGACCAGCCATTGCCTTGGCTTGAACCAAGGTAAAGGCCCATGGGTCATTGCCATCGCCGCCAAGCTCCAAGCTCGCCCGTGGCTAGTCCTATCCACCATAGCTCCTACCTTCTTCTCCGTTGGTCCATCGATGCTTTAGGTCATAGGTGCTCAAGCCATAGCCTAGTTCACCGTTACCGTCACCTCCTCGCGGGAACGTGCGACCGCACCGCGCGCACCAGCCATGACCACGAGCTCAAGCTTGCCACGGCCGACCTTAGCTAGGCCCCATCGTCTCCCTCTAGCATGCGTTTCTGCACCTCCACTAACCCTAGCACCATCACTAAAGATGGAGACCAATCACTAGTCACCAGCTCGCTAGAATGGTGACATCACCGCCATGCCTCACCGGTGCCCTCACAAGCCCCAATCTGAACCCTAGGTCTCCGCTATGTCCCAGTAGAGGTGTAGTCGAGCCTGTCTGAGCTCACCATGGCCGGAGATAGCCGGTGCACTGCTACGCATCATGGCTGAGCCACCATCGCTGCCATTGAGCTAGCTCCAGTGAGTCTCTAAGCCAACCGAGGGTACTAGTCGACGTGGAACAGAGAGATGAGTGTAGTGGTGGTGACGCTACCGCCGAAGACCTCGCTGTCGGTGAGCTTTCACCGGTCAGTGCCATCCTCTGCTCCTATGTCACTAACGGGTGGGGGCCATTGACCTACGGGCCCCTACTATCAGTCATAGTGGGTGCACTGGACCGGGTGCACGTAGCAGCTGAGCTCGATTTGAAATTCAATTTTCTTTATTTATTATTATAGATTTTGTAGCAAACTTCAAAAATTCATATCTAGAGCTAGGAGTGTACAAATTGAGTGAACCAAATTTTGTTTCATTCATAATGAAGTGTACTATTTGATAAAAATATGAAACATACTCTTTGGGATATTTTTCTGGGGGGATTTAATTGAGCTAGACAAGTGCTTTTAAATTTATTTCCATCTTGTAAAATGCATATCTTAAGCTAGGGAAGTGCAAAAATTGTCATTCCAATTTTACTAGTCTTGTGTTGATGTGCTCTAGCTAGGAAAAATGCTAAACCTACAGTAGGTATACTTGGAAAATGGTCTTCCTATTTAACCTTAATTAGTTGCTAGTTTCTAGTGAAAATAAATGGGGTAAAAATACATAACTTATGATCATGCAAAGTTTTACATAGAGTTATAGTGCTGGGATGAAAGTAAGAAAAATATGAAATCTATTGTTTGACACTTTTCACTAGACTAAACTATTTTTGCTAAAATAAGCCTGTGCAACTTGTCATTTTTGTAGAGATAGCTATACTTATCCAAATGGCATGAAATTTATACATTAGACTTTTGGGGGTCATATGTAGGCTATTGTAATTTTCTCAGAATTTACTGTACACTTTTGATATATGTTCCTTATTTCACCTTAGTGTCCAAATAAATTAATAAAGGCATTTAAATAATTTATTTGGGCTTGACCATTATGTTTTTGTCAGCACGAAAACATGTCCACCATGCTGGGCACACGAGCAAACCAAAAGGGTCTGCTTAATGGAGCTAGAGATCCGCCTAGCTTCAACGCAAGGATGATCGGTCCTACATACTTCTCCTAAGACATGCCAGTCAATTTGACTCTGTAATTAACAAGGAGAGAAAGTTTATCAGTAATTTAAGGTGGAATATGCTGGTCTATGCCTAGATAGTTCCAAGTGTGCTGCTTCAGGAGCAACCATATGGGGAGAGCGACTGAAGAGCAGATCCACACATAAATCAGTTGTTACGGACTGTAAAGCTTATGGGTAGCGATTAATTTCACATTGATATATATATAAATAAGATCATCATCTAGATAGATATTGCTAGTGTAAACCATTAAGCCGATGAATCTAATCAGGAAAAGATATAGCACACGAACGAATTGACTATCTGATACGAACAGATCTGCAAACGCTCTGAATCTAATCTGTTACCACCAACAAGTGGGATTCAACTGGATCGATGGTAGCTATGATGATAGCAACAAACTAAAACTGAAGAATCCACAAACACATCCATACTTTGATAGGCTTTCTGAAAGACATGCTATATGTGAAGGCTTGGATGAATCAGCTAAAATAGCTGATTCAGATAAAAAGGACTACAACGTGTGAACAATCAACTATTTCACATGAACAAACCTGAGGACTCTTCAAACTCAACCCACTATCTCTAATAGTGGGGTTTGACCTAATCGATGTAGCCGTGAAAAAGATGACAAATCAAGCCCTCAAAGTACATGGATCTATTCACACTTAACAGAATCATAGACGCACACTGTAGGCGTTAACGCACAAGCGATTGGCTACTTAGCCGATGCAAGCATAGTAAATAGCTAAAGTCATGCCTAACCAGGAATAAATCTACTAACTAGCATCCCCCAATCTACAGTGCCATCAGTGGGGATCGACCGGATTATTACAACCATAATGGTGAACCATAAACTAGATTCAACTAGCCAGCAAACCTCTTCAAGATTATTCATGCCTTAACCATGTACTATGCATGATCAAGATCGAAGTAAAAACAGCCGATGAAGCATAATCCGTCGCTCAAAGTAAGAAAACATCGTGTTGTAGTAAAGCGAACGACAGACTGAAAGGATATTAGGCCGATCTAATTCGATCTCAACTGGGCGGATTGATATTGCTGTAAACTAATAACAATGAAAACATCAGCAAGATTGATAACTTAATGAATCTACCTGAAGGACGCCACCGTTAGATAGAGCCGATAACTTGATCTTAATCTAGTTCGAGCAGTGGAGATTAACTAGATCGATGCAGCCATACTTGAACTAGACAAGAGTTGATAACTAGCTTATACCAAAGTCACAGTGGAGGTGGACCGGATCGATGCAGCTGTACGAACAGAAGTATAAGCCATGACGGTACTTATAAACAAGCCGGAGGTTGGCCAGACCGATGCAGCCCTGCTCGCTGCAGAACTCACCGAGATGTACTCTACTCCTACTCCTAAGGGGTGGTCGAAGCGAAAAAAGTAAGTAACTTGTATTTGATTAATTGTGTCTTTACAATAGCTAGGGTCCAATATTTATACCCAGAGCTTAAACATGAATCCTACTCAGATACGACTCATTACAATCTTTGGTATAAAAGAGAACATTCCTAACTTAAGATAACTTGGACCCTAATCTTTCCCTTTTTGTAGAGTCCGATCTGTATCTCCTGACGCCAACCGTAGCCCATCATCATTATTTGTTGACGTCATTCAAAGAGAGCCGATTCTAGTGCCTCCTCTAAATCAGCTGATATCGACCCTTCATGCAATCGAGTCCTTGATCAACACAATTCTGGAAGCCTCGAGTTTCCCGTGCTCTTCTCCAAATTTTGGTGTAAACACATGCCCCCCAATTTTGGGATAAAAGTGATTTTATTCCAAAATTCCTATTTATCCATTTACCATGCTGCAATCGTTCTATCCTGAGATATACACATGACTCCTGACTTCTCGACCCAAGTTTTTTATAATATCCCAATAGGATCTCTTCCAACTCACTTGGCATGTTTGCTTTTCTTTCCTCCATCGAGCCAATCTTAACATCCAACGCCATCATCGCCAAGGCCTCAAACCCTAGCAAATGCTCTGTACTATCAAGCAGTTATTCAAGCGATCTTTGTCAGACTCAAATCTACTCCGGCTTCAATGGCGACCAATGACCACATCCCTGAGGTATGCTTCCAAGTTTTCATTCTCCAAGTATCGGTCGCTATCCTGTATTTCTTCTCTTCTCAATTTTATTTCATCCGATTTCTAGGAAATGAGGAATGAAATCCTGATTCCATCAGCTGTTGCTTCCAATGTCTATTTTGTTGGGCCCATGGGTGACCCTGACCCATCTGATTTCATCCATCAAGAAAGCAACCAAATCCTCTTCAAACAATCTGTAGTAGATTTGTCCTCTTGGAATATCAAAACCCCCTTCAGAAACTAGCCTAAAATACCTAAGAGATGGAGAGATTGGTTTCATAGGGTATCCGAGAAAAAAGGTGGAGATTAGGAGGTTTATGATTTGAATCAATGTTTGACACTCTCACTGTCTGGGATGGAGAGGAACGATTTACTCTTGATGTCTGCATCTTATTTCAGGTCCAATGCCCTGAACGCCTTTGTTTTTGGTCATGGTACAATGACCATCACTCTAGGTAATGTTTTCATGTTGACCGGCCTTAGAATTACTAGATCAATCTAGCCTTATGAGTACTTGAGTGCTGGTTCTAAGAAATTAGCTAAGATATCAGACTGCACAGGATGGGCTAGCTACATTCTAAACCACATCGGAGATAAATCAGCTGTTAGCGAGAGAGAATATGTGGCTAGAAAGATTCATCTTTTGTGGGTCATCTTGTGGTCCAACTTACAATCACAAACTTATGGCAGAGCTTCTAGCAGTGGGTAAGGATATCCCCCTTGGGAAGTATCTATTAGGAGCTACTTACCATCTGGTGCACCAGGTAGCTGCCCAATTACTGAAGAATGAACCAGTGCATACTATCAGTGGCCCTTGGTGGTTGATACAACTGTGGCTCAACCTGTATATGCACAAGATTGTAAGGCCTGATCTCAAAAGCCTGAGTTTCCCCTCTTCCAACTTTTATGAGGAATATAGAGGTGAAGAAGGAAGAACCCGTCAATGCATGAGCTATGGTGAGGCTGCATCGGCCATAACAATTGATATCGATATTGACCATCTCTTCAAAAAGTTTTTATAGAGGGTTTGATGCAGGCATCCTGACTTGGCTACCATATAATGAGGATGAGAATGATGAGCTAATCTTCCCATACAAATTCTGATTTGAATCAGGCTGTTCAGACGAGACAACAGCTGCAATCTTTAATTCCTTCATCAAGCCTTGTGTTCTTCCAGCCAAATTTTGCCATGGTCATGGCAAAATGGCTATAGGCTCCTTCCTTCTAGGCAACCTTCCAACTTATGAGTTCTATCATCCATCCTTCATAGCTCCTCAATTTGGTTTTGGTCAACTTCCCCCTCAATTGTTTTTCAAAAACATATTGAAGCCAAGAGAAGGTATCAGTGAGGTAATGGAAGCTTCTAGAGTCTTTCAATTAGGATCAGACCTTTCTTCCCTTTGTTTGCATGACTGGATCAGGGTCAGCTTCTCTTCCACTCTTTTTGACTCCTGGTAGCAAGAATGGCGCTCCCATCTCTTCTATGGGTTAGTCCACCCTTTGTGCACAACTCTGGATGGGGAATTCGCTTTTGACAATGATGTAACTTTTCATCCCTTTTTAGAGAAATTACTTGACGGATTCCTCTGCCAACTATTCTAACTGACCCTCTTAGGATACTGAATTCAATCCTCCAAGTTTGGATAGGAAAAGGCATCCTATAGATTATCAGCCACCATGCCTAGTTTCAAGAATAGGATCAACCGCACCTTCATTGAAGAAATTGATGAAAACTCATGATGCCCTATGATTGTGACTTATCAATCTTCAAAGCACAAGGCGGTAAAAGAGGCAACCTAGAAAACTATTACTAGAAAAAGACTCCATAGGATGAGACCATCAGCTACTCAGGTAAACAATCCATATTCTTCTCAAACTGATATTCAACTTCTAATCTCGTTCCTTCATAGTTATTGAATATTGCATCCCAATCTACTCTAGGTGCAGCACTGCTATCCCAAGCATTTTGTAACACCCTAGGTGTTTGGCTTCCACATTTGCACTTACATCTCATAAACATGAGCATCATTCATCCATTCATGAGCTTTGATTGTTTGGAACATGCTTTTGAAACATTGCAACATAGGTTTATATTCCATGTGTGTTTGTTTTATGAAATGAATAGTGTGCAACACTCAGTGCAACATGTGCAACTCACTCTTGAAACATGTCACATACTTTAGTGAAACATGGTTAGTTAGTACTATGCAACAAACTCCTGAAACATATGAAACATGGCTTTGAAACAAAAGTAACATTTCACTTGTTCTTCCTTGTTTCAATACATGTGAGGCTTGATTTTTGTGTGATCAATGTGTGGTGTGGCTAATTATCCTCTTAAACAACTTAGCTACACTTAGAATGTCATTAGGAACAATGTTCAAGTTGACCATAGTGTCTAATTATGCTTTCAAGTAATGGTTTGACTAGTGTTGACCCCTAGAGCTCTTTTGTTTGACTATTTAAAAAGTATAGCTTAGATTATTTGCATGTCTGAGCAAACTAAAGGAAAGTTGTAGCAAATTTTATAAGGAACAAAAGTTATTTTATGACCATCTCATGAAAATGTGTAGAACATGCTCAAAAGGGGCCCACAAGTCAGTTTTGAGGTCTATTTAGAAACTCAGAAATTTTCTGTCTTGGAACTGATTTTTAGTTTCATGTGTCGATGTTTGGAACCTTGTATCTCACTAACCAGGCTGAACCAGCTCTAGCTAAAATTGGAAAAGTTGTAGTCCTCACCTAGATCTCCAACTTTGTCAACTATGCCATGAGCTAGATCATCACGGTTTAGGGGTTATGGAGCGAGGAACTTGCGCTGTCAGTTGGCACCATTGAACACTGAATCAAAAACTTTAGACCGGCACAGTGCCAACCACGTCAGAGCTCGGCCACCGCGTGGATGGCCACGCATCGCCACTGCGCTGCTCAGTCAGGCCATGACGGGACTGAGAGCACCACATCAAGCCCCAGCACATGCCTATGACTCCACCATGCTCACATCACATTTTCTGCTCCTCCCTTTGCTCCCCGTAGCATCCGCCGTAGCACCTGCAATAGCCACTGCTGTCGCCATTGCTCCGCCGAGCTCACGCGAGCTTGCCACTACGTCATTGCCACCTTTAGCTAGCCATGAGTTTTGCCTTGCTTCGCACCATCGTATCCATCCACTCGCAATGTTGAGCGAGCCTAGGTGAGGGCCTATTGGCCATTTCTGCTGCTGCCATGATCGAGGCTCGCCGGAGTTGTGCTCACCATGGCCGACCACCACCGGAGCCCTCTCACTCCCTTTTCTTCCTTCCCTAAGCTTCCCCGTGGGCCCTAGAAACTTGTACCAAGCTTAGCCGTGGCCTACATGGCTGGATTTCACCGGAGCATTGTCAGAGCGTCACCGCCATCCGCCATGCCCGTCGCCGCCCTAGTTAGGCTTTGGTAGGGGTTAAACCCTGGGCACCATTAGGTGCGGCATGTCGTGAGGAGCACGCCGGTGCCCTCGGTTTCACTGGTGAAGTCACCACCGGTGAGCTAGCGCTGATTCCGCGCCATCCCGAGCCACCTCCTCTGTTTTCTTTCGCTAACACGCGAGCCTGGCTGACTTGCGGGTCCTAGCTGTCAGCGACACTGGATTGAAAGCTAGTTCAAATATTTCAGATTTGAATGCTATATTGTAAAATTTATATCTCTAGTTTGGTAGATCCAAATTGGGTGGTTCCAATTTTGTTAGGATCTTAGTGAAGTGTAGTATTTAGGAAAAATATAACATGAACACTTGTAGTAGAGTTTCTAGAAGAAATAAATTGAAACTTGAAATGTGTTTTTAAATGGATGCAAATTTGTTTAAATTATATCTAGAGTTCCTGTGCACCAAAAATTATGAAATTTGGAGGGTGAGCTCTTCTTGATGAGTAGAAGCTCTGGTAAAAATTTCAGGGTCAGTGCATGAATAGTTTTTGAGTTATAGATTTTCCTTTTATCATTAGATAATCCTTGTGTGAATTTTTATAAATTGTCTATGAATGCAATGCTCATGAAATTTATTGGAGGTTGTCCTAGTACCTTAAGGATGTTAAGAAAAATATAAAGTCTGTTGCTTGACACTTTTCACTAGGGTTTCCTATTTATGTTATTTTAAGCCTTTATGCCTTGTCATTTTTGTGTAGGATGTTATAATTGTTCAAATGATGTGAAATTTTTACAGTAGCCTACGTGGAGCACGTAGTACCTACTGTAATTTTTGTAGATTAAATGGTGCAGTTTTCATATATGTTTATTATTCCTCTTAAATAATTAAATAAATTAAGAAAGGTATTAAAAGGAATGAATTGGTGGTGAACACTTTACTTTCTGGTGTTATTTTGATGTGTGATGAGTTAGTAAAGTTGGTTTTGTCCATTTATATGTTTGCAACATAAGTTAATAATTATTCCCTTGGATTATGTCTTTCTAGACAGTTCTAAAAATTTGCAAAGTTCACCATGATAATGTGGTTTGCTGGGAAAGTGGTGAATACAAAAGTTGTAGATAACTTATGTGTCTAGCTCCTGTTAAAATTTGGTGGCATTTGGCCTAGTAGTTTAGGAGTTACAGTCATTCAAATTTGGATCACAGTTTTGCTTTCTCTCTGTCTTGTTTGGACCTGATTATGTGGTTCTGTAAATTCGACCTGGTAAAGTTTGGAATCATGCCTTGTGGTCTGAAAATGAGTTTTAGGTAATTTCATAAGCTTTCCAAATTGTCTTGTTTCCTGTCATTTCGATTTGTAGATCTCCAATTATGATCAGTTTACCGTACCACTGTATAGTCTATGTTTTGCTGAAATACGAATGGTGGTGTGTGTGCTTTGTTGCAATGTTCTTGTTGATTGTTTTGGGATAGCCTAACTTGATAACATGCTTAGGTGCAGGTGCTAGATCCTTAACTGAAGATGAGCAATTATATATTAGGTTGTATAAACTTGGTAAGTTAAAGTGATTTGAATAGAGCTTAAGTTAGAATATGCGGACTGCAGTAAGCATGTGCATTCCCCGAGCATCCCTAACTTCATTCATATGCATCCATGATATTTATCTTGCGCATACATGCAATAGGTGTGCCAAGGGGAGTGACGCTTCTGGAGTTCGAGGGAGCGAGCCAGGAGGAGGAGCCCGACGTTTAGGCAATCGACGAAGCAGCCGCCGAGGAGGAGTTGCCCGAGTGCCCTGACCACTGCCCATCCTCTTTCTAGAAAGGCAAGCCCTAGAGCATTCTAAGTCTCCCATGTTTTTACAAATATCTTGAGTATCTTTTATTGTTGATGATGCATTAAGTATAGGAATTGGTTGGAACCAATTGTTGCATTATATATCTATCCTTATCTAGATATCGCACTTGAATCCTATTTAAGTTCAGGAATGGGTTAAATGCTTAGCCATGCTTAGTGCAGTAGAAGTTGGGTGATTTCCTATCACCTGCGAGATTTAGGATGAGGTGGATCATGGTTGTCTATATTTGCTATCGTGGAAAAGAACCATGTTAATAATGAATGAAGACCGGGTGGAGTCTTGTGTAGGGTTGGACATAGTGACTCCGTCTGTGTCATTTATGGACCGATACACTATAAGTCCTCATGTCATGTTGAACGTAGCCTAACACTTAGCTGGCCGGATAAGTCATTCTGACCGTGAAGTCTAGTAGCTCGACTCAGGCTAGGAACACGAGTAGTGGCGCACATTCTAGAGGTAGTAAGGATGTGCGGAGAGCCATTGGCGTAAGCCCAAGTTGGGGTAGAGTCCCGATCACCCTTGGTAGAGTGGTTCTCTGAGAATGCCGATCTGTTCGGACTCACGACTCTTGAATTGTGCTAAAGGTGACTTGATTGCGACCCTAATGGGGGAAGAACGGTTTGTGTTTAGGAATACCCCTCTAGCTGGATAGGAATCGATTTGAATCGCCGTCTCTCCTGGATAGTGAGAACTTGACTGAGCAGTGGCAACATAGATTCAATTAATTTAACAATATGGTTAAATGGATGATGATGATGATAATGTTGCCACGATTTATACCTGCTATGGTTAATAATGTTTGCATCTTACTCAAGTGATTGCTTAGTATAGGTGCTAATATAGATGACATGTTAATGGCTAAAAGTCACTGCTAGCTCATGTTAAGAGTTGATCATTATTACTTATGCTTTTCCGCAAAAGGTGTCAGCTAGATCCACTAAATTAAGCTATGCATGATCCTTGGTGTCTTTTATTTTTGGTTTTCGACAGGTAAGTCTAGCTGAGTACATTCTCGTACTTAGGGTTTATTCCCTCTTGTTGCAGATGACCTTTTTTATCAGGGCTTCTGTAAGTATTGTCTCCACCCGGCGGGTGATGAAGACTAGATCACAGGCATGATCTCTGTTTATCTTATCCGAATGCTTTTGTGGGATGTGATCGGCAAGCTGGTACTTGTATTTGAACTCGTGTTTGTGAGTTAAACTATTTGCTTCCGCTACTTTACAAGACTTGGTTTGTAATAACTATGACTCTGAGGTGTTGTAATCTATCTGCAAACCGTTTGTGAAATGTTGTAACGTGTGATGTGTTATGTTGAATTACTGTGATATTGGTTGTATGCAAATTGGTTTGAAATCCTTCGTGGTTTTAGTTGACTACCGGGTTTATATGGGCCTAAGTGCGAGAATTTGATCGTTCCAGCGATTGTTTTTATACTTGTGCTCTTATAAATTGGTCGGTTCTGTTATAGCTGGTATCAGAGCTAGATTCAACACTAAACATGTCAAACGGGTATTTAAAAACAAAAGCTTTTGTTGTGAAAACTGTTTTATAACTTATAGTTATATGAAGGTATTCCAAATTCTAAAATTCTATATAGTGTGTCGGTGATCACATCCCTTGTAGCCCACTTAAGGACTTTTAGGTGGCTTATATAATTACTAACGAGGGAAAGTGTTTGTTTCTATTTCATCGTCCATGCGGCGTGCTATTGCATGGGTGCCATTTGCTTGAATGGTAATGTATGGATCAATTGCCTCGATGCCAAGGTAAGTGTGAGTTGTGAGAGCATGACCATCCAACTGTCGGTCTAGGGGAGAGTTAGTTGTGGTTACTGAAATATTTACATGTTGCATACATGTACATATGAAGGTACTTAATTGTGGGTATATCTGTCGGATAGTTTGGATACCAAAGTATATATATCCGGGGATGTATATATGGAGAGTATCTTAGTTTACTACTTTCATTGTTAGCATTATATCTTATTGGGTTGGGCTGCAATAAAATTTTCTATAGGTACGCTAACAACGCACCGTGTAGATCGACTAGTTACCGCTATTCAAGAGAATGTGTGTATGCCACCATATATTCTGCTAGAACTTAACTTTTCTTATGTTTGTGAGGACGTATGAAACGTGCATGCATCATATTCACTCATGTCATTCGTATTGCATTACTCCCTCCCTTATAATTGCTTATCCCAAATATTAAGTTTCATCTCTCAACAAAATAATCCTCTCACGAGAGTTGCATCCCTTTTGATACAGATGGCCGCGCTCGTGTTTCCTCCTGGTAGCAGCACCTTTTTGGACTAGTTTGGTATGTCTACCTTGCTCTGGAGGGTGCTAAGCTTAGTTGGGTACCCGGAGGCGCCCCATTACACGTGGGTGTAGACAGTGCCATTTGGAGAGGTGCATGGTACAATGTGACCTTGGTGGTGCCACAGAACTCCATGAGACTGTTGTGGCATGGGTGGAGCATCGAGTCTGATGGTCAAAGCCCATGGGAAGCCGCACAAGTTGCTGCCCTTGATGTGCTTATGGACATAACATAGAGTTTTAGAGATGAATTAGTGGGTGGACCAGCTTCATCCATTCCCCAAGTGGCTCCTACAGATGCTGAGTGGACTCAAGAAGCTGGCCAGGCCTTGGTTCGAGGTCATGGTGAACGTGTTCAGAGCGACAATGTGGGAATGAGTGCTATGATGGCCATCTTGAAGCTTTGTCGAGTTAGGCAGGACACACTCTCTAGAGTATTAGAAGAAGCTGGCAAGGCAATGGCAGCCCAGCACAAGTTCATGTTGTGTGCCCGTAAGTATCGCCATAGGGCGGAGGCATGTGGGCAAGCTCAGCTAGAAGTAGATGAGATTCAGGACATTGCAAATTATCGCCTACAACAGTGGGGGCAAGCAGCATGTGAGAGAGATGAGCTTCATAACCAGCTTATGAACCTCACCATAGAGACAGATGACGCAGTATAGGAGTTGGACCGTGTGACCCGTCATAGAGATGCAGCCCTAGAGTTGGCAGAAGAAAGGCATTAGGGATGGATCATGGCTAACCACAATGCTTTTCAAAGGGAGAATGAGCTCCAAGAGCAGCTTGAGGAGCTTCAGGTTGAGTACCATCAACTAAACAACCACCTGTTTCCTATTCCTCACCCTCCACCAGTTTACCCAAATCTTGGACCTCAAGTGATTGAGGCCAATGAAGAAGAAGAGGACATGCAGATAGATGTCAATGCAGCTGAACCTTCAAATGAAGAGGAAGAGGATGACCCTGAAGAAGTCCAAGGCATCTCCGATGTGGACAGTGACCACTTCGATGAGTAGTTAGCTAGCAAGTCTCACTAGTTTAAGCTTTTGCAGCCAATTGCATAATGGATTAAGTACTATGGTAGATGTTGGATGTACCTTTTAATTCAAACTTGGCATGTAATGTACCTTAATCCGCTCCCTTCAGGATGCTTATCTTAGTTGGTGAATTATAAAACTTGTCATGTTGGAATGCACTGCGTATGGTGCTAGTAATCTAATTGATGATGTGGTGATGGAGAATGAATTATTGCCTCTATTTTATTGTTTGAATTTTACATTCTCTTTAGTAAATTTAGTTTGGCGTAATTACATTGTTCCTCTCCAATATGCTAACATCACCAATAATTGCTGATTGTGCATTGTTGCAGATGCCTCGCACTCGTTCCACTGGTATGGCTGGTGATGATTTGATGATCTCCCACCGCCACCACCACCCACACTAGTGGAATTGATGGCAATTCTTGTTGAAGGACAGCGCACTATGGCTGAGGCTCTTCGCACGATTGCAAATCGTGATGGTAGTGGTGCACGCCAAGGACCAGAACAAAATCAGTATAGCGACTTCAAAGATTTACTTGACACTAAACCACCGGTATTCAAGGAGGCTGAGGAGCACCTCCAAGTAGATGAGTGGGTGAACACTCTTGAGCAGAAACTCTGTCTGCTTCGCTTGACAGAAGTGCTAAAGACTGAATATGCTTCTCACCAACTACATGGGCCAGCTAGTATTTGGTGGAGTCATTATCGGTCCACTATGCTCGCTAATGCCCAAATCACTTGGGATCAATTCAAGTCTACTTTTAGGGGAAATTATATTCCTCCTGGTCTCATGGCAATCAAGCACACTAAATTTATGAAGCTAACACAGGGGAACAAGAGCTTGAATGAATACCTACAGGTTTTCAATAACCTTGTGAGGTATGCTACTGAGTTTGTTGACATTGATGCCAAGAAGATCGCTAGTTTCAAGTGGGGACTTAGCCCCAAATTGATGAAGACTATGGGAAATTGTAAGTGTGATACCTTTAATGAGTTTGTTAGTGATGCTTTATCTCAAGAAAACAACAATGCTATTTATGCTGCTTCAAAGAATCGCAAGAGAGCCTACGAGGTGAGTGCCTCACAATCCAAGGCTCTAGCCACACATAAGGCTCCATTCCGTCCTCCGACATCAGCTACTAATTTCCGCCCACCGTAGAAGAAGAATCCAGGTAAGACTGGATTTTGCAAGGCTTTTATAGTTACTCTTCCAAAGGGCACTACTAGTCAAGGCAGCTCCAAGGTTCCTCCAAGCAACATGCCATGCTGGAATTGCAACAAGATGGGTCACTGGGCAAGGGAGTGTCCTTACCCTAAGAAGAATAACTACCAAGGTGGCCATCAGGGGCAGGGGAACCACACTAATATTGCTGATATTCCTTCAGGAGAGGTAGTAACTGCTAATAAGTTTCTGGTTGATCAACACCCTGTAGTTGTACTATTTGATTCGGGTGCTTCGCATTCTTTTATTAGTCTCGCATTTGCATCCAAGTTTATGCAGAAAACATACACTGTTGAGGGTGAGGGTTATTGTATTAGGTCTGCCAGTGGTACTATCCCAACCAAGCTCGTAGTCGAGGACATGCAACTTGTGATAGAAGGACGAAGTTATCAGGTGGATCTGGTAGTTTTACCAGGGCTGGGAATCGATGTGATATTGGGAATGAACTGGATGAGCAGTGTGATAGAACTGCCCAATTTATACAAGATCAAGTACGGTTGTCCCCGCTAACACGTTGACACACCCATACTTTCACTCATATAAACCCGGTAGTCCGCCGAGTGTCCCGAAAGACCTCGGTAAATCAACATCACAACCAAGATCGCGTGATTAAGCAAATACACATCACATACATAGGGTTGTAGCAGAAATAATATTACAAATGGGTTAACAAATAATAGTACGAGTTTGGGTTTCAAAACCGCTTAGTGAAAACAACATAGCTTTCAAATGATTACATTAATATAAGTTCCAAATATATTGCTAGCATAGTGACATCATCCGATAAAAGCATATAGATGAGAAGTAAGTATAGAATCACCGAGCCCACCAGTGGTTAGCCACCATCATCAATAGGTCGAGAACATCACCTGCAACAAGGTGGGATAAACCTTGAGTACTCGAATGTACTTAGCCAGACTTACCCGTCTTAAATCAAAATAAAGCGACACTAAGGATTATGCATGGCTTTCTTTAGTGGGCCAGCTGACTTGTTTGCGAAAAGCATAAGCTATCATGAAGAAACCATTTTAAGTACTTTGCATCATCTTTATTATGACCTATCCATCTAGGTAAGCACCTGTACTATAGCAATCACTTGATTAACCAATAACATCCAGTTACCAATTTAGATTTAGCATATCCCATACCATCCAGATAACCATCATTGTTCCATAATAATTACTACAATGCAGTAACTCGAGTCAAGTGCTCACTATCCAAGAGCGATGGCGATTCGAATCGATTCCTAACCAGCTGGTGATTTATTCCTTACAAAAACCTCACTCACCCGCTAAAGTGAGATATTGATCACCGAGTCAACTTTCCAGGAATATCGAGTTTGCCAGGAACCACATGTACCTAGGGGCCGACCGACTGCACTTTGGTCTTATCATCTCGCCCCCGTGTCCTACCACACCTGCTTTGGCACAGTGCGCTGCGGGCAATCTACTCAGCCCAAAAAATCTCCCAGCTTCGCGGTTGGAAGGTACTTTATCCGGCTAGCTAAATGTAAGGCATGCATTCAACATGACTCGAGGCCCAACAACGGTCGGTCCTTAATCGACACAGATGGAAACTAACAGCACCCCAGAACCCTGTCTGGTTGCCTCCAACTTTTTCCGTCCGGTCTCCAATTATCCATCACACATGGTTAATTCCAGGATATCATTCTTTCCATAGCTAAATTCTTCCAGTAACCACCTATAATGTAGGTGACCGGATATCTCCGATCGCTACCGGTCTAAGCAAGGCTAAGCAGTTATTCGATCCTGACCTAACAGGGTAAAAAGGTAATAAGGTAGGCAAGGATAGTAATAAATGCATCAACGGTTTCAATCAACTCCTACAACTTAATGCAACAAATATAACTCTTATATAGAAAGAATTGCTTTTATAAAGTAGGAGACTTAGAATGCTCCGGGGCTTGCCTGGGATCCGACACAAGTCAGTTCAGTTAGCTTGCACCATCATGGTGACATCTCCGGTTCTAGCACTTGCTTAGTCCTTCCATCTTCGGAATAGATTCACCAAACCAAATCTTCGAGTTCGGCTCCACATCACGTCCTTCACGCGGTTCATCTAGCGTACCTAGATGAGATGCAATATGCAAGTGCATCACAAAATAGCAAGCAAGACAAGCATAGTTTACACTAACACACTTAAGTACTTTGCGATGCTTAACTTAAACATCACACAATCTATCATGCTAAGATGGCAAAGAAGATGACAACACCAATCATGACACAAGTTTCCCAAGATCTCAAGTGCTCTAACTCAGTCATCATTCAAGGCATACGTCACACTTAACAATATACAAGCAAGCACTATAATTGGAATCTGCCAATTTCTGGACATGCAAACAACAGCTACAAGATTTAGCTATAACTGGAGTTACACAAATCCAAATGACTTGCAAGAAGACATTATGGAAAGCTTATGAAATTTTCTACAATTCATCTTTAATCATCTTAGCATGATTCTCAAGTTAACTAAGTCAAATATATCCATTTACAGAAACTGGTCCACAATTGACAGAAAACAGCCATTTCTGAAACCCAACTTTAAACAGCTGTAACTCTTAAACTACTTGGCCAAATGACACCAAATATTAATAGAAGCTAGATACATGAATTATCTACAACTTTTGTATAAACAAGTTTCACAACAAAGCACATTATCAAGAAGAACTTTGCTAAGTTCCCAGATCTGTCCATAAACCACATCGGCAAGAAAATAATTATTAACTTATGTTGCAAATACATAATTGGGCAAAACCAACTTTACCAACATTTCACACATGACTAAAGAACACCAGAAAACCTAGTGTCCATGACCAAATAAATTCTTTTAATGCATTTCTTAACTTATTTTAGATAACAAGGTGACTTAATGAACGTATACCAAAAGTGCACAATAACTTCTACAAAAATTACAGTGGCTCACATATCCTCTCAATAGTCTACTGTACAAATTTCACTCCATTTGGATATGTATAGCAACCTCTATGAAAAAGACAAGTTGCTAAAGCAAGAATTCATGTGAGAGCAAGATAAACCAATAACTCACTCATACTTCATCCAATACTCATGAAATTTTTACCACACATCAACTATCACATGAGTAGCATGCCACAAAAATTTCACTTTATTTGGAGCCCTAGATCTACAGTTATGAAAAATAACAAATTCAACTAGCATTACAACCTTACTGTACAAATCTATTTTTACCGCAAAATATTTAAACTAAAACATGCCATATTATAGATCCACTGCATAGACAATTTCACAAGGATTCCAAAAAGTCCTCATTTACTATTTTACGAATTTTCTACGATTTACTATGAATTTCCAAAGTTCCTGCAAAATAATTACAAACCAGTCCTTACGGCACTATTCACCTGAGTCTATGACATTGCAGATAGGACTCTCCCTTTCATCAAATTGTTGTACGAGGTCCCTGGTCGAAAAAACAGAGCAGAGGATGGCCGGAGCTTGTTGTCGCCGGCCGAAGAAGGCACGTCGTCGGTGGGGGAGTGATGGGGAAGCACCAAGGGGTCCGTGCGCATCTAGAGGATAGCTCAGCTTGGCCCGAGGCTGCCCGAGTTCGCGTGGCCACGCGAGCAGCAGCCCGATAGCCGACGGATTACGACGGCGACGGCTACCGGTGGCTGCGCGACCGGAAAGGTGGCGTATAGGAGGCAACGCGTGAGCGGGGAGGTCGAGGGTGTGGCCAGCAGGCAGAGGCGAAAGAGAGAGAGAGAGAGCGCACCGTGGCCACGGGAGCACCACTGGCGGCCATGGCGGCTCTGCTCTGGTGCGGCCAGAGCGCGAGTGAGAGAGCGAGAAGGAACGGGGCAGCTCTGGCGCTTGGTTAAGGAGGAGTAGGTCATGCGGCAACGCATGGCACTGGGGTAGGACGCGCGTCGGCAAGCTATGGCCACACGGCAATGGTGGGAGCGCGCCCTGGTGCATGGCGTCCACGAAGACAAACTATCGAGCACGTGGCGCGTGCGATGGAGCCTGACTTGGAGTTCGTTTTTTGGCATATTCCGTGCATATTTGGACCTTGGCGCCAGTAGCAAAGTTGTTCTACTCTGGATGCTCTACAAACTTGATTAAGGCGATATGGTCGTTAGATCTCTTCATCAGTAGGTAATTAAGCCATAAAATGACAGTGTCAGCGCCTTGATAACGGTCACGGAAATTCACTTTCGGAGGTCGAAACTCGATCAAACTCAGTGGAACTTTTTGCATGCTCTTCTCCATAATATAACATTCAACTTTTATTTTTGGACCAACTCAAGTTGCTTAATGAATTTCAGAGAACGCGGAGTGCCAACGTCATTGCTTAGCGAAACTCCAGACTTAATATTTCTAAGTGCTGAAATCAGCATCAAATTCGATCTTGTGACCTCGATTTGACTTACTTCCAAGCTGATCTAGCTCTTAGTCCAAAAACAAAGTTTGTTCTACATAATATGGACTACAACTTTCATTTAAGGTCCAACCTCAAAACTAGTATAGAACCTGCTGTTCTACTTTGACCAAAGTAGGATCACGATGAAGCTTAAATTATCCTTTTTGATCCATTGGAGCATTTTCTTGGCATTTGCCCAACATGAACCTTTCATGACTTTTGTTGTAGAGTTCATCTAGAGTCATTTTGGCAAGGTTGCAAGGTTTGGTTGACATCTCATGTTCTTATTCACTTAATAGTGCAATTCAAACACTTAGTAAAATCATTCCAACAAGGATATAACTTATCATTTCATGTGACTTTTTGATTCCAAACTTCATGAAACTTTTCGAGTGTCCAATATAGATGGGTATTGATGTGATACACATGAAGGTATCCCAATCACACCACCCAAGCATATATCTTGAAAAGGGGTCTATAGGCGAGCAAAGGTGCAATATCCAAGTTTAGGTTAGGGCTCATTTCTACAGGTTGGACCTTGGCATCTTCATCATCACTTAATATGCCATGTTTGAGCTCAAACCCATTGCTTAACTGGTGGCAAACACCTAGGGTGTTACAAGCAGGCATGGGGTGCTTATTGATACATCGACTAGTGTAGTCATGCTCAAAGATCCTAGTAATTAGGAAGGTTTTCTAGTGCAACTACCTAGGGACATCAATCTCTCTTGTGCGGCAAATGTGGTGCAAGGAAAGGCTATTGCAAATATCCCCGTAGTGTGTGATTTTCCTGATGATTTGCCCGGATTGCCCCCAGATCAGGATGTGGAGTTCAAGATAGAGTTGCTACCTGGTACAACGCCTGTATCTAGAAGACCTTATAGAATGCCTCCCAACGAACTAGCCAAACTTAAGACCCAGTTGAATGAACTTCTAAAGAAAGGCCTTATCCATCCTAGTTCGTCTCCGTGGGGGTGTCCAGCTATCTTTGTGAAGAAGGATCAATCACTATGCATGTGTGTACATTATAGGCCTTTGAATGCAGTCACAATCAAGAATAAGTACCCTCTGTCACGTATAGATATCTTATTCGATCAGTTGTCTAAAGCAAAAGTCTTTTCCAAGATTGATTTGAGATCTGGTTATCATCAAATCAAAATTCAGCCTGAGGATGTTCCAAAAACTATATTCTCTATAAGATACAGTCTGTATGAGTATCTTGTTATGTCTTTTGGATTAACCAATGCCCCCACACACTTCATGTATTTGATGAATTCGGTGTTTATGCCCAAGTTGGACAAATTTGTGGTGGTATTTATAGATGATATCTTGGTCTATTCTGAGAATGAAGAAGATCATGTTGAACATTTGTGAGTGGTTCTCACTAGATTGCATGAACACAAGCTTTATGCAAAGTTCAGCAAGTGTGAATTCTGGCTTCGTGAGGTACCTTTTCTTGGACATGTGTTGTCCGATGGTGGATCCCACCAAGGTTCAAGAAGTGTTGGACTAGAAGGCTCCAATCTCGGTGCACGAGGTTTAGAGTTTCCTAGGATTGTCTGGCTATTATCGTCACTTCATCCTGGATTTCTCTAAAATAGCCAAGCCTATGACTCGGTTGCTGCAAAAAGACATAAGGTTTGTTTGGACTTCCGAGTGTGATGCGGCTTTTCACACCCTATGAACCCTTCTAACTTTGGCTCCAGTTTTGGCGCAACTGGATATTGAGAAACCTTTTGATGTGTTTTCTGATGCATCAGACACATGTTTAGGAGGTGTTCTTATGCAGGAAGGTAGAGTCATTGCTTATACCTCTCGCCAACTTTAGAAGCATGAGGTGAACTATCCTACGCATGACTTAGAACTCGCTATAGTTGTTCATGCTTTGAAGGCTTGGAGACATTATTTGCTTGGCAATGTATGCCACATCTACACTAATCATAAAAGTCTTAAGTACATCTTCACTCAACCTGAGTTGAATATGCATCAGAGAAGATGGCTCAAGTTGATCAAGGATTACAACCTCTAAGTGCACTATCATACAGGCAAGGCAAATGTCATTGCAGATGCCTTAAGCAAGAAATCTCATTGTCACTCTTTGGTTGAAAGTGACCTCCATTTGTCACAGCTCCTACATCCAACAATCCGTCACAACATCACTGTCAATTGTACTCTACAGAGTTGAATTATTGAGCTATAGAAGACAGATCCAGGTGTGTTCCACATCAAGCGCAAGATGAAAGAGCAAGAAACCAAGCATTTTTAGGTGGATGAGAATGATGTGTTATGGTTCAAGGATAGGTTAGTGGTTCCGAAGGATAGAGAGCTTAGAAATCAAATCATATCCGAAGCACATTCCTCGAAATTATCTATTCATCCTGGTAGTAGTAAAATGTATCATGATTTGAAGCCTCGCTTTTGGTGGACCAAGATGAAGAAGGAGATAGCTGCTTATGTGGCTAGGTGTGACACATGTTGTTGAGTTAAAGCTATACACATGAAGGCTAGATTGCTTTAGCCACTCTCTATTCTAGGTTGGAAATGGGAGGTAATAAATATGGATTTTATTGTTGGACTCCCTACTACTTAGAGGAATTTTAACTCTAATTGGGTGATTGTAGACCGTCTGACCAAGTCTACACACTTCATTCCTGTTCGCATAGATTTCTGTCCAACTGACTATGCAGAGTTGTACTTCAAACAGATAGTCCGACTTCATGGGATACCTCACACTATTGTAACTGATAGAGGACCACAGGTCACTGCTCGCTTTTGGGAGCACTTACATGGATTATTGGGAACTAAGTTAGTAAGAAGCTCTGCCTATCATCCACAAACCAATGGGCAAACTGAGCGAGTGAATCAAATCTTAGAAGATATGTTGAGAGCATGTGTCATCTCGTCTAAAGGTTCATGGGAAAAGTGGTTGCCCCTAGCTGAATTCTCTTATAATAATAGTTATCAAGAGAGTATCAAGATGGCACCGTTTGAAGCTTTGTACAGCCAGAAGTGTAGAACCCTGTTGAATTGGGTTGAAGCCGGTGAAAGGAGGTATTATGGAATTGATTTTGTTCAAGAAGTCGAAGAACAAGTCTGTACTATCTAAACCCATATGGCTGTAGCTCAAGCTAGGCAGAAAAGTTATGCTGATCGTCGTAGAAAACCTATCAAGTTCGAAGTTGGAGACTTTGTTTATCTGAAAGTCTCACCCATGAAAAGTGTCCAACGCTTTGGTGTGAGGTGAAAGCATGCGTTCAAATCATTGGACAAAGTGGTAAGGTAGCATACAAGATCCAATTACCTCCTGAGATGAGTGCTATCTTCAATGTCTTTCATGTATCTCAGTTGAAGAAATGTCTTCGTGTCCCTGAAGAGAGAGTTCCACTAGGGGATATCGAGTTAGAATCTGATTTGACTTTTGAAGAAAAACTAGTTCGAGTAATTGACACTCATGAGTGAGTGACTCAGAATCAGGTGGTCAAGTTTTACAAGGTCATGTGGAGTAATCAGGGTAGTGAATGCGATGCAACTTGGGAAAGAGAAGATTATTTGAGGGAAGGTTATAAGAAATTCTATCAACAATGGTACTCTTGTCAAATCTTGGGATGAGATTTTTAAAAGGGGGAGGGCTGTAATACCATAGGTATTTGGCTTCCACATTATCACTTGCATCTCATAAACATGAGCATCATTCATCCATTCATGAGCTTTGATTGTTTGGAACATGCTTTTGAAACATTGCAACATAGGTTTATATTCCATGTGTGTTTGTTTTATGAAATGAATAGTGTGCAACACTCAAGTGCAACACGTGCGACTCACTCTTGAAACATGTCACATACTTTAGTGAAACATGGTTAGTTAGTACTATGCAACAAACTCCTAAAACATGGCTTTGAAACAAAAGTAACATTTCACTTGTTCTTCCTTGTTTCAATACATGTGAGGCTTGATTTTTGTGTGATCAATGTGTGGTGTGGTTAATTATTCTCTTAAACAACTTAGCTACACTTAGAATGTCATTAGGAACAATGTTCATGTTGACCATAGTGTCTAATTATGCTTTCAAGTAATGGTTTGACTAGTGTTGACACCTAGAGCTCTTTTGTTTGACTATTTAAAAAGTATAGCTTAGATTATCTACATGTCTAAGCAACCTAAAGCAAAGTTGTAGAAAATTTTATAAGGAACAAAAGTTATTTTATGACCATCTCATGAAAATGTGCATAACATGCTAAAAAAGGGCCCACAAGTCAGTTTTGAGGTCTATTTAGAAACTCAGAAATTTTCTAAGTCTTGGAACTAATTTTTAGTTTCATGTGTTGATGTTTGGAACCTTGTATCTCACTAACTAGGCTGAACCAGCTCTAGCTCCAATTGGAAAAGTTGTAGTCCTCACCTAGATCTCCAACTTTGTCAACTACACCATGAGCAAGATCATCATGGTTTAGGGGTTATGGAGCGAGGAACTTATGCTGTTAGTCGGCACCATTGAACACTAAATCAAAAACTTCAGACCGGCATAGTGCCGACCGTGTCAGAGCTAGGCTGCCGCGTGGATGGCCGCACGTCACCGCTGCATTGCTCGGTCAGGGCACGATGGGCCTTGGAGTGCCACATCAAGCCCCAGCGCATGCTTGTGACTCCACCGTGCTCACATCCCATTTTCCGCCCCTCCCTTCACTCCCCACAGCATCCGTCGTAGCACCCACAATAGCCACCGCCATCACCATTGCTCTGCCGAGCTCGCGTGAGCTCACCACCGTGTCATTGCCGCCTTCAGCTAGCCATGAGTTTCGCCTTACTTCACGCCATCATATCCATCCACTCGCAACGTCGAGCGAGCCTAGGTGAGGGCCTATTGGCCATTTCCACCGCCACCATGACCGAGGCTCGCCGGAGTTGTGCTCACTATGGTTGACCACCACCGGAGCCCTCTCACTCCCTTTTCTTCCTTCCCTAAGCTTCCCCATGGGCCCTAGAAGCTCGTACTGAGCTTAGCCGCGCCCTACATGGCTAGATTTTGCTAGAGCATCGTTGGAACCTCGCCGCCGTCCACCATGCTCGTCGCTGCCCTAGTTAGGCTTCGGTAGGGGTTGAACCCTAGGCACCATTAGGTGGGGCTCGTCATGAGGAGCATGCCAATGCCCTCGGTTTCACCGGTGAAGTCACCGCCGGCGAGCTAGCGCCAGTTCCGCGCCATCCCGAGCCACCTCCTCTATTTTCTTTCGCTGACACGCGGGCCCGGCTGACCTACGGGTCCCAGCTGTCAGCGACACTGGATTGAAAGCTAGTTCAAATATTTTAGATTTGAATGTTGTTTTGTAAAATTTATATCTCTAGTTTGGTAGATCCAAATTGGGTGGTTCCAATTTTGTTAGGAACTTAGTGAAGTGTAGTATTTAGGAAAAATATAACATGAACACTTGTAGTAGACTTTCTGGAAGAATTAAATTGAAACTTAAAATGTGTTTTTAAATGGATGCAAAATTGTTTACTTTATATCTAGAGTTCCTATGCTCCAAAAATTGTGAAATTTAGAGGGTGAGCCCTTCTTGATGAGTAGTGAAAATGGATGCATTAGGTATAGGTTTGGGGTGTGTGCTTATGCAAGAAGGAAGAGTTATTGCATATGCTTCTTGGCAGTTGAGAAAACATGAAGTCAACTACCCCACGCATGATTTAGAACTTGCAGCAGTTGTTCATGCAATAAAGATATGGCGACATTATTTGTTGGGCAATATATGTCATATATATACTAACCACAAAAGTCTCAAATATATCTTTACCCAACTAGAGCTGAACATGAGGCAACGAAGATGGCTAGAGCTGATTAAGGACTATAATTTGGAAGTACATTACCATCCGGGGAAAGCCAATGTTGTAGCCGATGCACTTAGTCAGAAATCTAATTGCCACACTGAGGAAGCATTGTTGGAAGATGGTTTCAATTTGTTACATCCTATTGTACTGCACAACATCACTATCAGTTGTTCACTTGAGAGCAAAATCATGGAGCTGCAGCAGACAGATGTAGGTATAAGTCACATCAAGAGAAAAATGCAAGAACAAGAAACCAAGCATTTTAGATTAGATGAAAAGGGTGTACTATGGTTTGAGGACCGACTTGTGGTACCGAAAGACCATGAGCTTAGAAATCAACTTATAGCGGAAGCTCATTCGTCCAAATTGTCTATCCATCCGGGTAGTAGTAAGATGTACCAAGATTTGAAAACCCATTTTTGGTGGACTAAGATGAAGAAATAGATCACAACCTATGTCGCTAGGTGTGACAACTGCAGTAGAGTAAAGGCAAAATTTGCTATAGGACATGCAAAGTGACCCCTCTTTGCTAGCGGACATGCAAAATTTGGCGATTTGCTGGTGGACACTCTGGTTCCTTACAAATTTGCTGGTGGACACTGGACCAAATAAAATATTCATTTTTGGGCTTTCAAGGAGAGAGAAGCATGGGAAATGTCCTTTCTACCCCTGGCTATTTCTCGGTCTCCTTCCTCTGGCCATGGTGGCATAGGGCCCACACATAGTAAAACTATGATCACTGGGCTTGACTTCATCTGATGTGGCATTTGACGGCTATGTGGCGTGATAGGATTGGCTCATATAGGTGATGTGGCCTCACCTTTGACTAGTTGACTGGTGGTCAACATAGGATCTGAACTGCCCATCTCAGATCGGACGGTCGTGGTTCGCTGCCTTCATGTCCAGGAAGACAGAAGCAACGGCGATGGCTCAGCTTGGAGCTCCGGCGAGGATAGGGGAAGGTGCTGTGGCTTTGAATCAAGGCCTTTGAGGGGTTGGGCAGACGTGCCATGCCACTACGGTTCCAATGGAGGAAATGGGGTGGCGAAAGGAGGTGTGCATGGGGAGATCGATGATCTCGAGCTATGGTTGGCCATGGCAGCGGTGGCGATTTGAGGCACTGCAGTAGAGAGAGGAGGCTCGAGGAGGGGAGGCATGGTGGCGATGTGTGATCGCAATGTCGGTGCTTCCCTTAAATAGGGCGGAGAGGGGAAGGATGGCCGGGTCGTGGAACTTAAAAGGGGCCATCAATGGCGGCCATGGTGGCAAGTGTGGTTGCTGCGGTGCGGGAGGGAGCTCGGGAGGGCGAGGCAGACCCGGTGAGCAGAGAGGAGTCCGAGGGCGCTCTTTATAGGGGTCGAGGAGAGGAGGAGAGAGCTGGGTCACGAGCTTCACGTGCAGGCCATCAATGGCACCGCAACTCTAACACGACGTGTGCAGGATGAACAGATTGAGTGAGGGCGGGTGCGGCTGGTGGGTGTAGGCTTGGTCCACATGGGTGCGGTGGACGTGGGGAGGAAGCCTAGGTGGCCACGCCGCCTGAGCAGCGCCCCTAGCTACAGTAGCCACGGTGGCCATGATGGTGGTGGCCCTGCTTGGCCATGGTGCTACTCGGAGGGGGAGGGAGGAGGGAGGAAGAGGTGTGGCTTGGAGGAGGGGCACAGCCACCATCGACGGTGGCACTGTGGGGCCGAGGTGCTGCTCAGAGAGGGAGAAGGGAGGATGTGGTGTTGCTCAGAGCAGATGGGGAAGAAGAAAGAGGTGTAGAAGAAAGGGCAGGGGCAAATTGGACATTTTACCACCCTTCTCTCTCCACAGCAGCTAGAAAGTAATATTTTATTAGATGGGGTGTCCACTAGCAAATTTGTAAGGAACCAGAGTGTCCACCAGCAAATCACCAAATTTTACATGTCTGCTGGCAAAGAGGGGTCACTTAGCATGTTCTGTAGCAAATTTTGCCTAGAGTAAAAGTTATTCATATGAAATCTGCTAGATTACTCTAGCCATTGCCTATTCTAGGTTGGAAATGGGAGGAAATCAGTATGGACTTTATCATAGGCCTTCCAATGACACAACAAGGTCACAATTCAATATGGGTCATTGTAGATCGTCTCACCAAGTCAGCACATTTTATACTGGTAAACACAACGGATCGTGTAGTGAAATACTACAAACTATATGTTTCTTAGATCGTGAGACTAAATGGAGTTCCCAGGACCATAATCTCAAACCGAGGACCATAGTTCATAGCTCGTTTCTAGGAACACTTACACCAGGCTTTGGGAACTAAGCTAATCAGAAGTTTGGCATACCATCCGCAAACTTCCAGACAGACTGAATGAGTGAACTAGATCTTAGAAGATTTGCTGAGAGCTTGTGTTATATCTTCCAAAGGTTCATGGGAGAAATGGTTACCTTTAGCTAAGTTCTCATACAATAACAGTTATCAAGCAATCATCAAGATGGCTCCATTTGAAGCCTTGTACGGCAGAAAATGTAGAACTCCGTTGAATTGGATTGAGCCCGATGAAAGGAGATACTTTGGTATTGACTTTGTCAATGAAGCTGAAGAGCAAGTGTGTGTTATCCAACAGCATATGAAGGTAGCTCAATCAAGACAAAAGAGTTATGCTAATAAAAGAAGAAGACCACTGACTTTTGAAGTGGGTGACTATGTATACTTGAAAGTATCACCCATGAAAGGGGTGAAGAGATTTGGAGTGAAAAAGAAGCTTGCGCCTAGATATGTAGGACCATACAAGATTTTGGAACAGAAAGGAAATGTTGCTTATAAGTTACAACTTCCACCAGAGATGAGTGCAATATTTGATGTCTTCCATGTTTCCTAGTTGAACAAATGTCTTCGTGTACCGGAAGAAGCTATTGCACCCACCAACATAAAGCTTCAATCAGATTTGACCTATGAAGAAAAGCCAATCCGAGTGTTAGAAGAGATGGAAAGAGTAACCTAGAGTAAGATCATTAAGTTCTATAAGGTAGTGTGGAACAATCACAGTGAACAAGATGCCACATGGGAACGAGAGGATTATTTACGAGAGGTTTATCCCGCCTTTTTCTAGGAATGGTAGGTCTTGCAAATATCAAGATGAGATTTTTATAAGGGGGAGGGGCTGTAACACCCTAGGTGTTAGCCTTGCATAAATTGACTTGCATAACATGATCATGAGCATCAAGCATTCATATTTAAGCTTTTACATTTGAAACATGTGATTGAAACATATGAAACATGCTTGTTATTTTATGTTTCTTTGTATATATGCATATGATCATGAGTGAATACATGTAAATGGTTGATGTGAGTCACTAAAACATATTAGCTACACTTAGGTTAACAAATGGAACATTGTTCATGAAGATCACTTTTCATGATCAAGTACTTAAGTGATGTTGTGTGTTGACCTAAAAAGCTTTATGAGCAACTAATGTATGAAATGATTATGTGACCTTGCAAATAGCTTAAACATGTTTAGAGTATCATTATGAACAACTTTGGTATTCATGGCTAGGGCTAAATGGGTCACCAAGTCATAGTTCAAGTACAAGTCATCTTTTGAATGTAGCATGTTTGACCAAGTTTGAACTAGGTGCTAGAGACCTTGCATGGAAGTGGTCACTAAAGCAAAGTTGTAGCATTTAGCAAGAGGAACAACTTTTATTTTTTGGTCATTGACTGGTTTAGCTCCTAACATGCTTGAATTAGGCTCACAAGAATCATCAAAACACTGTTTTGCAATACTTGGAATTTTCTAAGTCTTTTTCTGGTTTTCAGTCGCACTGGCTCGACTTGGAGATGATATTAATGTGTATTGGTTGGGAATTAGAGATTGATTCTTTAATAGAAGTTGAAGATGGTATATAGGTCTATGACTTTGATTTAGATTGTTTTCGATTTTGCTTCACGGTTTAGGAGAACGAGCGTCACCAAATCATGCTGTCAGGCTGCTCCCTCGCGTTGATGAACAAACTGAATGAATGTTTAGTGGCCGACTGGCGTTAGGCTTGGTCCACTGTGTGGAGCTGCTGGCGAAGCCACGCATCGCCGGCGCCGTGCCTAGCGCGGCCACATTGGGCCAGAGCATGCCGTTATCAGCCCAATCACTCGACCGTTACGCCCGCACTCGCATTTTAGTTTTCTGGCCTCCTCCTTCACTGGCCGAAGCACCACAACAGCTGCCGTAGCATCGAGCTTCCACCATCGCCATTCTCAGCACCGGCTAGCTCCAACTCGCCCATTCACCACCGCAACCACTCCACTGTCACCCCAAGACTCACCGTGCCCGCCCGTGCTCACTGACCGCGCCCGGTAAGCCACCGTACCGCGCACAACCTCACCGGTGCTCCACTGCCGAGCCCCATCACCGTGGCTAGGATGCCTCTGTCCACCATTCTCGGTGTTAGCTTGTGCGCTAGGTTCACCAGGGTTAGTAGATGCTCGTTGAGCTTTATCTTGAGTCGCCTTGGTCACCACCGGCATAGCGCCATCGACCCACACCGTCGAGCCACCATGGCCACCGCCGTCATCCTTTGCATCGCAGATCAGTCCACCTAGCTATCCTAGCGTGTGCGCCAGGTCGAGGGGTTCATGGTAGTCGAGGTTCCATCGCCGGAGATGTCGCCGTTGGCGAACACCAGCCAACCCGCATCGAACAGCGCCGCCTCCCCTGTTTTCGGTCGTTGACGCGTGGGTCCGTCTGACCGGTGGACCCCGTCTGTCAGTGACTCAATTTAGAAAAAGCTAGTCCATTTATTCCTGTTTTGTATGCAACTTTGAAAATTTATAAGTTGAGCTATAGACATCAAAAATTTGTGAACCAAATTTTGTAGTGTTCCTTTGGAAGTGTAGTATTTATGAAAAATATGATATTAGCTTTTGTAGTAGAGTTTTTGGAGGATTTAAAATGAAACTTGAAATGTGTTTTTACATGTATGTAAATTTGTTTATTTTATATCTAGAGTTCCTGTGCTCCAAAAATTATGAAATTTATGTGGTGAGCTGTTCTTGACAAGTATAAGATCTGGTAAAAATTTGAGGGTCAGTGCATGTATGGATTTGTAGTTATAGATTTTCCTTTTATAATTAGGTGATCCTTGTATGAATTTTTATAAATTATTTATGAATCCAATATTCATGAAATTTGTTGGAGGTTGTCCTAGTACCATATGGATGCTAATAAAAATATAAAATCTATTGCTTGACACTTTTCACTAGGGTTTTCTATTTATGCTATTTTAAGCCTTTATGCGTTGTCATATTTGTGTAGGGTGTTTTACTTGCTAAAATGGAGTGAAACTTTTACAGTAGTCTATTGGTAGCACTAGTAAGCCACTATAAATGACTGAGAATTTATGATGTACATTTAGTATATGTTTATTATTTAACCTAAGTATCTAAATAAAATAATAAAGGCATTTAAATAAAAAGTTTGGGCTTTGCCATTATGTTTTCTTGAGTATATTTGGTATTCTTGAACTGTTGGTAAACTTGGTGTTGTCAAAATTTGAATGCTTACATGTAGTAGAAATATTGTTGCTTTATAATTCGGGTGAAAAGGGTTTTTGAATAGATTCTGTGATTTGGTATGTTGCATAGTAAAAATGATGTTTGTTGTACAAATTGTTAATAACAAAGTTGTAGATAACTTCTTCATTTATCTTGTGTTAAAATTTCAGAGCAATAGGCCAAAGGGTTTATGAGTTATAGCTGTTTAAAGTTAGTATCCCGAAATGCTTGCTCTCTGGAATTTCTGGACAGCACTAGATGATTGTCTGTTTTGATTAAGATAAAGTGTGAATTAGCTTTTGGTGATTGAATAAGAGATGTAGACAATTTTATAAGATTTCCAGAAAGTCTAAGATCACAGCATTTGGAGAAGAAGAACTTCAGTTGAGTAAAACAAGTAGCATTTGTGTTGTGATATAGTAAATGCATCGTTGAAGTAGTTGGTTAAATAAGCAAGAAGAGATATGCACATACTTAGTAAATGTGATGCGCTTGTTATTTCTTTAACACCATGTTGTTAAGAATGCTTGCATGAATCCATTCATCATGTATCATCATACTATACTTGCCAACATGAATGCATTCACATTATCTCATGTCACACTCATGCATCTAGGATCGATGAAAGAGATAACGTTGCTGGAGTTCGATGAAGGAGAGGAAGGGGACCAGCAGGAGATTCCTCAAGCCGTAGCTCCCGAAGGCGAGGAGCAGAACCCAGAAGAGCTTCTGGAGTGCCCTGATCACTGCCCCACTTCCTTTCTAAAATGCAAGCCCCGGAGCATTCTAAGTCTCCCAGTATTTTACAAAATATTACTTAAGTCCTTATGATTGATGCATTAGGTTATAAGAGTTGATTTGAAACCACTGATGCATATAAATTCCTTGGCCAGAAAAGTACCTTTAACCCTGTATAGGTTCAGGATCGAATATATGCTTAGCCATGCTTAGAATGGTAGAAGTTGGGTGATTTCCTGTCACCTATGAGTTATAGGTGGATACCGAAGCACGGTTGGCTATATTTGCTATCATGGAAAAGAACCATGGGGTAATGTAAATTGAGGCCAGACAGAGTCTATGGTAGGTTGACTCGTGTGATTCCGTCTGTGCCAATTAAGGACCATACTGTTGTTGGACTTTTTGATAAGATTGAACGCATGCCTATCACTTAGCTAGCGAGATGACTCGTTCCGACCGCGAAGTCAAGTAGCTCAACTCAAGCCAGGCCCCGCTCTATCAAAGTGCGCACTCTAGATGGTAGTAAGGATGTGTAGGGAGCCAGACTGAGCCCAAGGGTAGGCTGAGCCTGAACATCCTAGCATTTGGTTATCCCTGATTGTGCGGTGCTGGGTGAACCAGCAAAATGTGTACTTGAGTTGTACCAAAGGTGACCTAAGGCTACCATGGCTGGTAGACCTAGGTTTGTGTTAGGAATAAATTCCCAGCTAGTTGAAATCGATTCGAATCGCCGTCTCTCTCGGATAGTGAGAAACTTGGCTAGCTCCAACCTCGTAGTAACTGTACTATGGAACATGATGGTTCGAATGAACATGGAATTACAATATCTGCTATGGCTACTATTGTATGCTCTTAAAATGATACACCACATGTTTGGCATAGGATAGTTGCTAATTTAGGGATGGATAATCATAATTAACTTGATAACAGAATTATAATTGTATCCTAGAGTTAATAGCTTTTTATGCAAAATGTTATTAAGCTATATCCACTTATACAGCCTTGCATGATCCTTGGAGTCATTTTATTTCTGGTTTATGACGGGTAAGTCTAGCTGAGTACCTTCTCATACTTAGGGTTTATTTCCCATTGTTGCAGATGGCACTGGGTATCATGGTTATTGCAAGAGTTGCTTCTATCCCGCTGTGGATGAGGAGTAAGCCTTGGGTAGGCTTCTTTATTAACCCCTCTACATGCTTTTATTGACTGTGATCGTATGTTGACACTGTATCAAACTATGTTGGCAATTGCTACTTTCAAACTTAATTTGCTTCCGCTTTTGTTTATCAAACTTGGTTTGTAATAACTTGTTTCATACTCTGATGATGGAAATGTATCTGCAAACTTTATGTAATATGTGACATGTATGTTGAATCCTATACGATCTTGGTTGTTGTAAATCGTTTATCGAGACCCGTCATGGTACTCGATGGACTACCGGGTTTATACGGGTTCAAGTATGATAGTGCGACCGCTTGCGAGCTGCCATTGTACTTGTACTCTTATAAATTGGTCGGTTCTATGACAAGCAGCAATGTAGATTCAATCAATTTAACGATATGGTTAAATGGATGATGACGATGATAATGTTGCCACGATTTATACCTACTATCGTTAATAATGTTTGCATCTTACTCAAGTGATTGCTTAGTATAGGTGCTAATATAGATGACAGGTTAATGGCTAAAAGTCATTGCTAGCTCTTGTTAAGAGTTGATCATTATTACTTATGTTTTTTAGCAAAAAGAAGGTGTCAGCCAGATCCACTAAATTAAGCTATGCATGATCCTTGGTGTCTTTTATTTTTGGTTTCCGACGGGTAAGTCTAGCTGAGTACATTCTCATACTTAGGGTTTATTCCCTCTTGTTGCAGATGACCTTCTTTATTAGGGCTTCTATAAGTATTGTCTCCACTTGGTGGGTGACGAAGACTAGATCACAGCCATAATCTCTGTTTATCTTATCCGAATGCTTTTGTGGGATGTGATCGGCAAGCTGGTACTTGTATTTGAACTCATGTTTGTGAGTTAAACTATTTGCTTCCGCTACTTTACAAGACTTGGTTTGTAATAACTATGACTCTAAGGTGTTGTAATCTATCTACAAATCGTTTGTGAAATGTTGTAACATGTTATGTGTTATGTTGAATTACTGTGATCTTGGTTGTATGCAAGTTGGTTTGAAATCCTTCGTGGTTTTAGTTGACTACCAGGTTTATATGGGCCCAAGTGCAAGAATTTGATCATTCTGGAGATTGTTTTTGTACTTGTGCTCTTATAAATTGGTCGATTCCGTTACACATTTGATTCAGCACCAGCTGGACCCCTATCGGTTGATCTTCAAAAGGAGCCAATTTTGGTTGAAATAACCAATGCTTCCACAACAACAGAAAACATGAGTTTTATCCTTGATGCTTGTTGGAGTATTTTCTATTATTTCTCAATTTACTCAGTTTTTCATCCTTCATCTGACTTCTTACCATGCCAGATACTTCCTGAGGACACACTTATGCAAGAGCAGGAGCCTAACAGTCCACTTAATGATCCTATCGACGTTGAGGATGATCCTATTGCCATCAACACTCAAACTGTCGATTCCTCAGTTCGGCATACAACTGATGGTAAGGAAGTTATATGTTCAATTTATTTTTTCTACAACAAACATGAACTAAAAATTCTCTGTGATATTTGTAGATGTCATTGTTGAGAGCTCAGAGCCAATTCAACCAGATATTATTGGTGCATCATTAGTTGTTCCTCTTCTTCAGATAGAGGCTACTATAGAAAAGGTATTGTATCCTCTTCACCATCCATTTCATTATAAACTAAATTAAACTTCCTAACCAAGATTTTCTTATATATAGGCACTCAACCTTCCAGCCCTAAGCTACTCTTTCAATCTTGAGGAGTATCTTGATGAAGATGAAATCAGCTCGTTAGTCACCTCCTCTAAGGAAGCTTTGTCAGAAGAGACCAGAAATCAGGTAAGAGACATATTGCCAATGTTTAAGAAGGATATTGCCGATTTGGTCCAAGACAGTGATTCAATGTAGAGAGTCTTCTTGGCTATTAAGGGTAATCCATCCCTAGTTCTCTCCAAAGTCTTGTCACCTTTATCCATTTTTGAAGATCAGGCCCTGAAGGTGAAAACGCTCAGAGGAATCTGTCCGACCATGAAACTTTATTGGCCAAGGGGAACTCCAATAGGCAAGAGGCCATAGAGCTAACGCAACTAATTGATCATTTGAAGAACTCCTCCCTCAGTATCAATCCAGAGTTGTCTCAACTCGAAGTCAAGCGTGTAGAACTTGAGAAGGAGCTAGAGAATGTGAAGGCTGCCATTGATCGTCATAAGTCCACCCTGGCTCAAATACTCGATGCCATTAAACAAAAGAAATAGGAATTGCTGGCCAAAGCCAAAGAAGGTAGAGCCATCCGAAGTAGCCTCGAGAACATTCCTGGATCAGCCGAAGAAGATAAGCAACAAATCATAGAAGTTGATGCTATCCGACTAGAAGTGTTAAAAGCAATCCAGGATGTTCTAGACTTATAATTCATGTATCATATGTCTTATGTAGAATCAATGGTAACCATACTTTCTGTAGCCTAATTGTACTTCTTGTTTTCAGCTAAAGAGCTGATTTGAAAATAGCCGATTCGAGACATCCAATCTTAATCCAATTAAGTCTAAAAACATGGCCTTTATTAAGAGAACCCCTCGATCTTCTGTCCTTAGTCACCCAGCGCTGTATTCTCTTCAGTATTAGTGAGGTGGCGCTTCACCTTCTATTAATTGTGGTTGCCTTTTGCACGTCCCAAGGCATCCACCTCTTCGCTCCATGGCTTCAAAGACCAGCCGAGGGCTTCGGCCTTGGACACATCTACACTTGAAACCACTCTTGTTCTTTTGCACCTCTCTTCCCTCATAACCTCTGTAGCGGCCTTCTTCTCCTCTTGTAGATCTAATCAATTTCATGGCCAGCGAGGACAACCGCGGCAAGCATGCGGCGGAGGAGATCCCGGAGGCGAACATGCCGGTGAACCAGCACCTCCGACGCATGAGGTGAGATCAACATCTTCTATTCATGATGATGCACTATTCTAACTCGTCTATAGGTTCATTGTATTGATAGTCTTCATCCTCTTCCCAGGGATGGTGAACCCTCTGATGCTGCATCCTCCACGTCGGCCTCATCATCGAATTCTTTTGACTCCTACGACGGCGACGATGCCCGGTGTTTCCTCCGAGAGTGGAGGGCGGCCCAAAACTGTTATTTTGAGGTGACTCAGGAGAACGGCTAGCTTGAGATCCTTCTCGGGGTCTCTCAAGCTGCCCTTCATGCCGCCAAAGAAGAGGCCAGTGCCGCTCAGGCATAGCTGGCCAAATCTGATGCCATGGTGGTGGGTAAGATGAGTTCTAGGAATGCCTCCATTCTGATTTCCTTTGCCTTTATATTGATTGCCCTCCTATTTCTATAATCACTAGACTTGACACTGCAGTTGGAGTCCCTCCAACTGGCAGTGAACGTGGCCACGGACGCCATCAATGGTCGGTGTCCCCTCATCAATGCTCGCCTCCATGACATTCTAGCCTATGTTCAGGAGATCGCCCTCCACGACGTTAGTCATGGCACGTCGGTGGCGTTGACCATGGTGCAAGTTTAGACCAGGTACGAGCTCCACACCATGGAGAATGGCTTCCTGATGGGCAATGGCCCCGAGGAGCATGAGGACTTGCTCGAAGAGTTTGTCGTCGTGATGGAGGCCATTGTGGACATCACATCCGCTCAAGATGTGGTGAACAAGGTCTTCAATTAGTTTGTATCTAGGGCAAACTAATGAATGAAATCTTCTATTCTTTCATGACCATGCCTCAGTGCAATATCCTCATATAAATCATGATTGTCTTTGTTTTATTTTTGCTCTATAGGCGATACATATCGTATTGGCTCTTACATCTTTAGGTTTATTTTGAACTGAAGGCGATACCTTTCTGGTACCAGCTATTAGAGTCGATGACTAGACGAATCGACTGTCAAGTGTTGATCACACGCTAAGGTAATATCTCTTCAAATATTTTTCATCGGTCGTTATTAATAGATTGCACCATAAATTTTTAGACCAAAGGTTTAATGACCGATTGATCTAGGCCAAGCATCTCATTAAGTGAAACAAAACTTCCTTTAATAGATCTATCAACTCTGATTTGCACTTTAGGATTTGACTTAGTGCTCACATACGTCGGCCTAATCCTATCTCTAGGACCAATGCTTATTCTTCCTTAATCCAATGGCCGATGCGAAACTATGACTATTCACTAAAACAAACTCTCAAAGCTGATTGCTTAGACCAGCTGTTGGCCTTCATTAATGATTTTAATGAATACTCCTTCCCACAGCTTGCCAGAAAAACACTTGAAATCTTCTAGCTCCCAATATACTGGATCGGCTGTTGCGATACTCACGGACTCATTAGCACAAACCAGCTCGACATTATCTCCATGCCATTGAATCAAACACTAATGCATGGTTGATGGCACACAATAGTTTGCATGAATCCAATCACGACCAAGGAGTAAACTATATGACCCTTTTCCAACGATGATGTAGAACGTGGTGAGCAGAGTCTTACTCCCAATTGTCAGTTCGATGTTCATTGCCCCCTAGGTCTTAGATGCATTACCCCCAAAGTCCTTAAGAATCATGTCGGTCTCAATCAGATCTTCTGGTCCCTTGCCAAGTTTGCGAAAAGTGGTGTAAGGCATAAGATTCACAGAAGCACCTCCATCCACCAACATCTTGTTCATCTGCTTCCCATCAACAAAACCTTTTAAATATAAAGCCTTTAAGTGTTGATGCTTGACTGGTTTATCGAATATAGCTTGTTGTATAATTGTTAACTTGGCAACTATCTCCTCATACTCTGAGTTATCAAAATCTAAGTAAACTTCTTGATCTGCTGGAGCTATGAACTCTGATGGCAACAAAAAAGCCATTTGAATATTAGCCAAGAGCCGATGGTTGCCTTCTATTAGTTGTTTGCTTAGCACGCCACACTTGAGGTTTATTAGACACCTGAGCCTATTCTAGCTCTCTGTTCCTTAGGTGTTGCACTCTTCTTTTCTGGCTTCTTGTTAGACCTCTTGGACACCATCGGCCTTCCTGCCAAATATATTCTCCATCATTACTTTCTTCTTCATAATCAGCCTAGTTCTGATCAACAACTCATTTTCCAAGCCAATCATGAACACTTCTATTTTTTAAGTGCTGATCCATGTTGTTATGATGATAAACATCTTGAGCATGGATAGACCGGCGGTTGGCTTGAGATTGCCTAAACTCCTAATATTGTTCACTGCACTTTGCATAGTTATTTCTGGTAGGTAATTTCAAACCTTCGTTGTAACAATGTCTGAAGAAAGGATAATTCCAATGTGATTCGGCTTATTTTCTTTCATATCTTTCTTCTTCCTGTTGACGCTAGTTTTCTTGCTCTTCTAACCACCACCGATAATCCTTTTCCTTCTATTGCTGCAATTTATTCAACAAAATTTGAGATGTAACATGTGGCTTGGTCGCCCCATCCTTTGACATTTCTCCGTGCTTATATCGGCTCTTTTGCTCATCATGATGCCTTCTAATTTCTCTGTACTCACTAGCCGATATTTGCATATTGGGATCAATTGTTCTAGTTTCTTTAGATCTAACTGATGTTATGACTTTAGTCTTCCCCTTGAATAGTCTAGCATCGACCATGTTTTGATCCCCTAGGAAAGGATTATCGTCAACTTTCATCTTCTGAGGCGTATCAAACTTGAGCCTTTCTTGCTGAATAGCCCTCTATATATGCTGCTGGAAAACTCTACATTCATTAGTGGAATGAGAAGTAGCATTATGGAACTTGTAGAACTTCTTATTCTTCAACTTATCAGGGGGCCACATAACATGATTATCGGGAAACTTGATCTATCCCTTCTCAAGCAAGAAATCGAAGAGCTTGTCTGATTTTGTGACATCAAAGTCATAGCTCTCTTAGATTCCTCTTCCCCACCGATTTGGCACTATTACTGTCTTCTTACCCTAATTCTATTTAGCCATGGCAACTTCTTCTTCTTCATCGTCTTTATAGCTGTCATCGACCGAATATGGATTATAGGCTTCGACCATTGTGGTACTTTTCTAGAATCGGGTATCTCTACACATATTCTAGAATTGGCTATTGAGCCTTGCCACTCGGTGAGCTAATTGACCCAAGTTGTCAAATTCTTGTCCCAGCAGCTTCTCTCTCCATGTTGGCAACATTCCTTGAACGGCCAAAGCAGCTAGCTGATCATCAGCCAAGTTTAATGAGAAGCACAAATTTCTGGTTTCTTGGAATCTTTGAAGAAACTCGATGCCCAATTCATTAGTTTTCTACCTTATAGTTGTCAAATTGGTAATCTTCTTTTCTCCTATCCTAGTATAAAAATACATATGAAACTTATTCTCTAGGTTAGCCCAATTGGCAATGGAATTAACTGGTAGTGATGAAAACCAGGTGAAGGTTGGCCCTGACATGATAGGGAGAAGAAACAAACTCGATGGGCCTCTTCAACGGATGCTTTGCCCAATTGTGTAAGATACCGACTGACATGTTCTATTGTGCTTGTGCTATCTTGGCCAGTGAACTTAGTAAACTCTAGGAGCCTGTAATTTGTAGGAAGAGTGACCGAATCATACCATTGTAGATATGGATGTTTGTACAAGAAGGTCTGCCCTTTTGGCTTCAAACTAAACTAATTCTTCATCATCTCAGTCACTCTTAGCAACTAATCATTAGCATTTGAATTTGGATTTCTCTACACCTGCTGACCCATCTATGGATTGAAATCACATGTACCTTGATACCCTAGATTCGGAATCATGTGAAGGGTGTTCTAATCTATGCCATAATGATATCCTTATGGAATCTCTATCCTTTGGTTCCTTTACTGGTTTGCTTCTTGAAGTCTCTAGGTATAGATGTTAGGATCTATATCTCTATGGATCCTCTGAATTAATGGTGCTATTTCTTGAGCCGATGACGATATGTAGCCTGATGTGCCAAAATTAATCATCTGGTTCTGACCTTGCCCCATCGGCTATTGCACATGCTAGACTGATGATCTATGATTATACTATATCTGATTTGTGGTAGCACCTTGAACTTGCTCAGATGAGTTCTAAACTACCTGGACATCATCATTACCAGCTAGTTCTGCTTCTTGATGGCTAGTATTGGCTTGATTAGTCCCCTGAGTCGATGGATGTGGAATGTTGTAATAAGCCAGACCAACCTGATCAACTGGAAACCCATGAAACACCTCTTTCATGGTGTTGTGGAATGTGTTCAAGAAGATGTCATTATGGTTTGATATGGCGTCATGAACATATTTGTTTACAGCTTCCATGAAGAAACGCTTGTCTTCTGCTTCATCTGCATCTGTCTACCCATGCAATAGAACTCTTGGTAGTGGATATTTGTGAACAATTGTACTATCACATGTCTTGGTGTAGGACAACAAACACTTGTTCTAAAATTCTTCTATAGCTTTGTTGATGACATCTTTATCTCCATTAGGTAGGTCTTCATAAGGTACCATAAGGATGTCGTTGTTGTTGTTGTAAGGCGCCATGATGATTGTGGGGTCCCATCGAGCGTGCTAGAACGTGCGTTAGCACGAAAACGTGTCAATCATGTCGGGCACATGAGCAAGTCAGAAGGGTCTGCTCGATGGAGCTGGAGATCCACCTGGCTTCAACATAGGGATGATCGGTCCTACGTACTCCTCCTGAGATGTGTCAGTCAATTTGACTATGTAATTGACAAGGAGAGAAAGTTTATTAGTAATTTAAGGTGGAACAAGCCAGTTTATGCCCAAACAGTTCCAAGTGTGCCGCTTCGGGAATAGCCATACGGGGAGAGCGACTGAATAGCCGATCTGCATAGAAATAAGCTGTTATGGACTGTAAAGCTTATGGGTAGCGATTAATTTCACATTGATAGGTACAATACACATATATGTAAATAAGATCATCAGCTAGATAGACATTGCTAGTGTAAACCATTAAGCCAATGAATCTAATCAGGAAAAGATATAGCACACGAACGAATCGACTATCTGATACAAACAGATCTACAAACGCTCTGAATCTAATTTGTTACCACCAATAGTGAGATTCGACCAGATCGATGGCAGCTATGATGATGGCATCACACTAAAACCAAAGAATCCACAAACACATCCGCACTTCGATAGGCTTTTCGAAAGACATGCTATACGTGAAGGCTCGGATGAATCGACTAAAATAGTCGATTCAGTTGAAAAGGACTATAGCGTGTGAACAATCGACTATTTCACACGAACAAACCTAAGGACTCTTCAAACTCAACCTGCTATCTCTAACAGTGGGGTTCGACCAGATGGATGCAACCATGAAAAAGATGATGAATTAAGCCCTCAAAGTACATGGATCTATTCATGCTTAACAGAATCATGGATGCACAATATAGGCATTAACGCATAGGCGATCGGCTATTTAGCCGATGCAAGTATAGTAAAAGCTAAAGTCACACCTAACCAGGAACAAATCTACTAACTAGCATCCCCCAATCTACAGTGCCATTAGTGGGGATCGACCAGATTGTTACAGCCATAATGGTGAACCATAAACTAGATTCAACTAGCCAGCAAACCTCTTCAAGATTATTCATGCCTTAACCGCATACTATGCATGATCAAGATTGAAGTAAAAACAACCGATGAAGCATAATCCATCGCTCAAAGTAAGAAAACATCGTGTTGTAGTAAAGTGAACGACAGACTAAAAGGATATAAGGCTGATCTAATTCAATCTCGACCAGGTGGATTGATATTGCTGTAAACTAATAACAATGAAAAACATCAGCAAGATTGGTAACTTAATGAATCTACCCGAAGGACACCACCCTTAGATAGAGCCGATAACTTGACCTTAATCTAGTTCGAGCAGTGGAGGTCGACCAAATCAATGCAGCCATACTTGAACTAGACAAGTGTTGATAACTAGCTTATAACAGAGTCACAGTGGAGGTCGACCGAATCAATGCAACCATACGAACAGAAGTATAAGCCATGACGGTACTTATAGACAAGCCGGAGGTCGGCCAGATTGATGCAGCCCTGCTCGCTGAATAACTCGTCGAGATCTACTCTACTCCTACTCCTAAGGGGTGGCTGGAGCTGAAAAAAGTAAGTAACTTGTATTTGATTGATTGTGTCTTTACAATAGCTAGGGTCCAATATTTATACCCAGAGCTTAAACATGAATGCTACTCAGGTACGACTCATTATAATCTTTGGTATAAAAGAGAACATTGCTAACTTAAGATAACTTGGACCCTAACCTTTCCCTTTTTGTAGAGTCTGTTTTGTATCTCCCGACGCCAACCGTAGCCCATCATCATTTTTTGTTGATGTCATTCAAAGAGAGACGATTCCAGTGCCTCCTCTAAATCAGCTGATATCGACCCTTCATGCAATCGAGTCCTTGATCGACACAATTCTGGAAGCCTCGAGTTTCCCGCGTTCTTCTCCAAATTTTTGTGTAAATAGTTTTCTAAAGTGTATATGATGTTTATGAACTATTGGTACCATTGGTTGTGCCTAGATTTGATTGCTTGTATGCTGTGAAATATTAATTACTCTATAATTCAATTATAGTGACTATTTTGGATAGTTTCTATTGTTAAGTAAATTGCAAGGGTAAAATGTTGTTTGCTGTGAATCTTGTCAATAACAAAGTTGTAGATAACTTACTTATATTGCTTGTGTCAAATTTTCATGGCAATAGGCTAAATGGTTTGAGAGTTATAGCTATTGGAATTTTGTCTCCAGAAATGCTTATTCTCTAGAATTTCTTGGTAGATGAGGGAAATTGCTCTGTTTGACCTTGATAGCCATTGAATCATCTTGCGATGACTATAAGAAAGTTGTAAGCAGTTTTATAAGCTTTCAAGAAAGTCTAAGATCATAGTATTTGGTTGAATAGAACTCCATATATGGCCAAAATAAGTAGCTGTTGTTTACAGTCCATGAAATGACTAAGTTAAAATGTAATTGTTTGTCTTATGTGATGCTTGTGTAGATGCTTGGGATAATTGAGATTAGTTGTTAGCGGCAGGTTCTAAGACTCTTATAGATGATGAACAACTTTACCTTAGGTTACTAGAATTTGGTGAGTGTATGTTTCTTGTACTATAGAAGACAGATGCACCTACTCAGTAAAGATTAACTAGAAGAAAGTTATACATCTACTTGGTCAACGAATGTTAAACTTATCATACATCTTGCAGATAACCATGCTCATGCATATACACTTCATCAGGTCATCCCATCTCTTATGCATTCATGATACTCATTTGTGCATATGCATGCAATAGGTTCCCCAGAAGGAGTGATGTTACTCGAGTTTGAACCCAAGCGTCAGCAGCAGTAGGTAGCACAGGAGCAGGAGGTTCAAGCAGAAGGAGGAGACAACGTGGAAGATCTTCCTAAGTGTCCTAACCACCAACCTTCCTTATTTCTAAAAGGCAAGCCCTGGAGCATTCTAAGCCTCCTATGTTTTCTAAATATCAACTTGAGTCCTTTTATGTTGATGCATTAAGTACTAAGGGTTGATTGGAACCCCTTGCTGCATATACTTTCCTTGTCCAGACAAATACATCTTGAATCCTATGTAGGTCCAGGATCGAATATATGCTTAGCCATGCTTAGTCCGGTAGAAGTCAAGTGATTTCCTGTCACCTACAAGATATAGGTAGATATCTGGTCATGGTTGGCTATAATTGCTATTGTGGAAATAACCTTGTGCTGATGAATAAAAGGAGACCGGGCAAGATTGTGATAGAGAAGCAACAAGGCATGGAGGTCTTGGTGCCTATTTATCCACGTTTGTGTCAGTTAAGGACCAATTCATTGTACGTCCTCATGTCATGTTGAATGCATGCCTAACACTTAGTTGGCCGGATAAGTCATTCCAACCATGAAGCCGAGTAGCTCAACTTAGGCCGAGACCCAGTAAGTGAAAGTGCGCACACTGGAGGAAGTAAGGATGTGTGAGGCGCCAGTGGCATGAGTCCAAGGGTAGGCCAGGCCTAAACTTGCTGGTAGACTAGTAGTATCCATGAGGTTGCGGTGCTGATCAGACCCATGACTATACCTAAATTGTACCAAAGGTGACCTGACATGACCCCTATTGGTGAAGTATGGGTTTGTGTTAGGAATAACTCCCAGCTGGTTGGAATCAATTTGAGTCACTGTCTCTCCTAGATAGTGAGAACTTGATTGAGTAGCGGCAACATAGCATTAATTGATAGAACTTTATGGTTATGATGATGCTCAAATTAATACACTGGATATGGTTACTAATGCTTGTTAGTTTAATCACGTGATTGCTCTAGTACAGGTGCTAATCTAGAGATGCTTAATTGAATAGGTATTCAATTTGATGTGAAAGATATTAAATCTCCAAGTTATGTTACTTAAGCTTTTATGCAAAATGTTGTCAAGCTAACTCCACTGATAAAGCCTTGCATACTCCTTTGTGTCATATTATTTCTGGTTTACGACGGATAAGTCTAGCTGAGTACATTCTCCTACTCAGGGTTTATTCCCTCTTGTTGCAGATGATATGATGTATCATGGGTACTATAAGAACTACCTTCATCCTACCATGGATGAGGACTAAACCATGTGGCATGGTACTCTCAAGTTATCCTCTCTGTTATCCTTTTGCTAGAAATGACCATGGTACTGGCATGTAATTGAACTAAGTGTGATGTTGATGTCAAACTACTTTGCTTCCGCTATTTGAACTTGGTTTGTAATAACTATGTGAACTCCGATGTATGTGAGATACTTGTGAACCATTTGTGAACTATGATGTAACATGTGACTTGTTATATTGAATCATGTACGATCTTGGTTTGTATGTTGGTTGTTTTGAGATCCTTCGTGATTTCATCGGACTACCTGGTTTATATGGGCTCAAGTATGATGGTTTGATTGCTTTAGTGATTGCTATTATACTTGTGCTCTTATAAATTGGACGGTTCTATTACAAGGCACCTTAGCCCATAGCTCTGGAAGGCGAGGAGCAAGCTCTTGAGGACCTACCCAAATGCCTGGATCATCGGCCAACTTCTTTTCTCAAAGGCAAACCCTAGAGCATTATAAGCCTCCCATATTTTGCAAAATATCACTCGAGTCGTTTATGTTTGATGCATTAGGTTATAAGAGTTGAATTGGAAACACTTGATGCATAGAACTACCTTGTCTAGATAAATATAACTTTAACCCTATGTAGGTCTAGGATTGAATATATGCTTAGCCATGCTTAGACCAGTTGAAGTTGGGTGATTTCCTATCACCTGCGAGATATAGGTGGATACTAGAGCACGGTTGGCTATATTTGCTATCATGGAAAAGAACCATGGGGTAATGTAACTGGAGGTTGGACATAGTCTATGCGTAGGTTGGCTCATGTGATTCCGTTTGTGCCAATTAAGTACCATACCATTGTTGGAACTTCTGTTGAGATTGAACGCATGCCTCTCACTTAGCTGACTAGATAACTCATTCTGACTGCAAAGCCAAGTAGCTCAACTCATGGCGAAGCCCATTCTATTAGAGTGCGCACTCTAGATAGTAGTAAGGATGTGCGGGGAGCAAGATGTGAGCCCAAGGGTAGGGTAGTCCTAATCGTCCTAGTAGCTAGTTGTCCCTAGTTGTGCGGCGCTGATCAAACCCACGAAATGTGTACCTGAGTTGTACCAAAGGTGACCTAAGGTGACTGTTGATCTGGTCTACCTAGGTTTGTGTTAGGAATAAATTCCTAGCTGGTTGAAATCGATTCAAATCGCTGTCTCTCCCTGACAGTGAGAAACTTGGCTAGCTCCAACATCGTAGTAACTGGATTATGGAATGATGGTTATGGTGAACTTGGAACTTTTACACTAGCTATGGTTACTACTGTATGCTACTAAATGATATACCACATGTTAGGCACTGGTTAGTTGCTAATCTAGAGATGAATAGCTATAATTAACTTGATGACCAAATTATAAATGTATAACTAAATTAGTAGCTTTTCATGCAAAATATTGTCAAGCTAGCTCCACTTATAAAGCCTTGCACAATCCTTGGAGTCACTTTCTTTTTGGTTTATTACGGGTAAGTATAGCTAAGTACCTTCTCGTACTCAGGGTTTATTTCCCACTTGTTGCAGATGGTACAGTCTATCATGGCTACTATAAGAACTGCTTCTGTCCCACCGTGGATGAGGAGTAGGGCCCTGGGCAAGGTGTCTCTTGTTAATCGCCTCTAACATGCATTTGTGGTTGTGATCATGGACTGGCACTATATTGGAACAATGATGTGAGGTGTTGGTTTTCAAACTTAATTGCTTCCGTGACTATTTTATTTGAACATGGTTTGTAATAACTCTTAATTGTACTTTGATGTATTGTATTTGTGAACTGATGTAACATGTGAAATGTCTGTCGAATCATGTATGATCTTGGTTGTATGTTTATGGTTAATCGAGACCTTTTGTGGTACTCGACGGACTACTGGGTTTATATTGGCTCAAGTATGATAGTGTGACCATTTACGGGCTGCAATTGTACTTATGCTCTTATAAATTGGATGGTTCTGCTACAATTATTGAACTACAAATTACTTTAGCAAATACTAGATATTTTGTTGGACTAAACCTAACAAGAAATTCAAAATTCAATAACATGGCGCAAAGAAGACACGAGTTGAATTCAAATCGGAGATGAAGCAAGGCACATGTTAAACTCCAATAACATGGCACAAAGAAGACACAGCTCATTCATCATGGATGAAAGAACTGTAAGTATCAAAGATCATTCACTTAGTCTTTAGCTGCAAGTTACCTTTGCCTTGAAACCATGCTTGTATAGAACATGATAAACAAAAACTATGCTAAAATAATTCTAACACTATCTTTTCATTAGCATAGTGGGAAATTACAAAATTCTGGACAAACAACCGATGTTTCAAATTTGTATTTTCCTTTGGGTATGTGTTGTCCACTAATCCTTTGTAGGCATAAAACAATGAGTGAGGCAAAAGGTCTAACAAGGTGTCAAAAGATTGAAGAGCAAAAGGATGGCATGACAAAAGGATGAGAAAGAAAGGTTGAAATATAGGAGACAAGAAGCTCATGAACAACCTATACTACAAGGCTAGCCAAATAAGGAAAACTTTAAGCAAATATGAAGGACCATCATGAGTCATCTACCCTTCATCACATGGTGTCATCATGCTCCAATAATAAAGGTAACATCCTAAGGTAAATGGTCATCATTTAAAAAGTTTTTCCCTGATTTTGGTATGCACATAATACAAATAAGAAACAAACATGTTTGAGTTACAATTTTACATAATCCAAGCTGATTAACTCAACATGTTTAGTTCTTTAAACTTGTTCCTAGCACCACTTTCTTGAGCTCATAGTCTTAACCAAATAAGCTAAAAAGTGCACATATTATCTGTGGGGGGACGACCCCGAATACCCACGGTAGACCACATGGGCTATGCCTCTAGGGGCGGCCCAACCCACGAGAAGAAGCCTTGTGGGGCACGATTCTACTCGGTGCCTCCCACAAGACATGGGGAGGATATCCTGAAGATGTTATGAGATCTATTAGGATACGTATGATCCCATGATTCTTGTAATCTGTTATTACTTTCCGGTCATCTCTCAGATCTAACCGACTTGTAACCCTACCCCTCGGACTATATAAGGCGGGCAGGGACCCCCTACAAAATCATGGCAAATCATACTATAGATAATGCAAACCAATAGACCATAGGAGTAAGGTATTACGTCATACTGATGGCCTAAACCTGTATAACTCATGTGTCTCTGTTGCCTTCTTGTTCTTGATTACACGCTCCTCTGCCGATCAATCTACCTTCATGGGATACCCCTCGAAGGATTGCTGATGATATTCTATCGACAGTTGGCGCGCCAGGTAGGGGTGTGCGTGCTGTTTCCTTGTCGAACAAGATGGTTTTTTTCCACAGGCTCTTCGTCCCTTCCACAGCCCGGCCAGATCTTCATGGTCGGATCCATCACGTGGGTCATCAATGCCGACGGAGTTGGAGAGCTCCTCGAGTCGGTGTAGATCTATTCTGCACCAACCACCCTCGCACCTGTGACTGTAGATCCAATCTTAGAACCACTTCCGTGGTCGTCTTCATCAGCTACTAGCTGCTTGCTTCCTCGCTACCAAAGGAGGCATGTCAACAATGATGATCTGATCGAGTCCATCAATCGAGTTGGCCTGAAACTCGCCGATTGCCTCTCCATTGCTAAGTCGGCTCTAGACACCCTCATTCAGCACCAACCACCTTCCGACCCCGATCTGTCAGTGCTCAGTGCTCGGCAAGCTTCGGGGCTCACCGCCCTGCCTTTCGGGCTCGCCAACGCCACCGCTACATATCAGAGGCCCTAAGGGGCAAATTCGCTGACCAGCTCCCACCGACCATCAACATGCTGCACGCTAGCCGGGGTCCCAGAACGTCCCTCCAAACCATCTTGGAGGAAAATCTGGACTCCGAGTCCCAAGGCTCCACGGAGACCCTCGCTGAGACCTTCACCGAGCAACCCCCTCTCCTGCCTTCTGAGGTGGCACAATCTTCAATGTCAGCATCGACAGCCCCCCTTAGAATGGTGAAACATATGAGGAATGTGCCGCCCGTGAAAACATGAATGTCAACCGCGCGCAACGCCGTGATAACGAGCGTGCCCTTGCGATGGCCGAGGCTGCTTGTGATAACCAGTTTGACTCGCAAGGAAGGTCCCTCCATCGCAACATCGATGAAGAATTCCTCCGCATTGATGGCCATGATGTCTTCAAGACTCCGAGCGCCAATCTGGCGGTGGCCACCAATGAGCTTGCACACCTCCCGCAGACGCTCGAGCTCGCCAAGGTCACCGCTATGCTTAAAGTGGCACACTATCAAGTTAATGAGATCCAAGAGGATCTGAGATCTTCATGCTCTACAAGCATGATTCACCGATCAGCCATTCCTAGATCTAGTCGCCGCCCCAGTCAAAGCTGGTTCGTTGACTAGTCACTACCTCCCCAGCGAGGAGCTGGAGGCCACCACGCCGAGTATCATTGCCATCATGACCAAGAGGTCGAATAGGATGCTCGAGTGCACCTCAGTAACCTCTGGGATGCACGATGGTGTATCAATCAATGTCGCTTTAGGCACCATGAAGATGAAGTACAACACTACTAGGAGTACGAGCGAGAGTACGGTAATCCGGACTCGGCTCTGGAGTCGATCATTGCCGGCAGTACTGCTGATATCAGCGCCGACAACCCGGAAGGGCTCCCAACGTTCACCAGGGCACTCTGAACACTCCAATGGCCCCATGGTTTCAAAATCACCAGGGTCGAGCCCTATGTAGGAACGATGAACCCAACTCAGTGGCTGTAGGCTTATGCCACTGCCATCCGCACCACCGGAGGAGACACCAACATCATGGCAAATTATCTCCCTATCATGCTCACGCCAGCCGCCATGAGCTAGTTCATAAGCCTTGCCCTGGACTGCATCAGATCTTGGGAAGAGCTGAAGAAAGTCTTCATCGACAACTACATGGCTACATGCAGGCGGCCGGGCACCAACCACAATCTCAACTGCATCACCCAAAAATCATCCGAACTACTCTGCAGCTACATTAGATGCTTCTCCAAGATGAGGAATTCTATTCCCAACATCACATAACCTGAAGTCATCACTGCCTTCATCCGAGGACTTCATCATCGCGAACTCCGTTCTAAGTTCAACAGAAAGCCACCTACCGACATCAGCGAGATGATCACGACCGCCAACCAGTATGCCGACGCCGAGGAAGCGGAGGTGCATTTTAATGAAGACACGGGCACTAATCACCCGCCTCGCCACCATGACGACCGCACCGATGACCAACAGCACAACGACTGCTGCTACGACGATCGCAGTTTCCACCGGGACAGCGGACGTGATCAGCTAGATGGATTCAAACCTGGTCAGAATCACCACCGCTGACCAGACCACATTGTTGCCAATGTCAATGAGCCATGCGCCAAGCGTAACTATCATGAGCAATACAAGAAGATCCTCGATGACCCGTGCCCCCTGCACAAGAACGCCAAACACAAGATGAAAGACTGCCTTGGTTTGGCTAAGGAGTTCTAGGACAAAAAGTACTACAATGACAATGGTGGGAACAGAGGACATTGACCACCTAGAGGTAATAACAATGCCTTCTAGGACAATGACAAGGTGGTCGCCACCATCTTCGGGGGCCTTGCCTCCAACCAGAACAGAAGGGAACGAAAGCTCGCCGCCCGACGAGTGCTCGCCGTCGCTTTAGAGGAAACTACCATCAACCCCAGCTATCGCCCATGGTCCGAAGTCCCCATCACTTTTAGTAGGGCCGACTAGTGGGTGGACATACCCTACATAGGGCGTTTTCCCCTCGTCCTCGATGTGACTGTCCAGAAGGTGCTCTTCAGAAAAGTCCTTATCAATGGTGGGAGCACTTTGAATCTACTCTTTGCCGGGGCCCTAAGGGAGCTCAGCCTTGGGACAATAGATCTCACGCCCTCAGACTCCTCCTTCTAGGGCGTGGTACCTGGTAGGGCATCCAGATCGCTTGGGGGAGATTACCCTACCAGTATAGTTCAGCACGGCAACCAACTACCGAGTGGAGCATATCAACTTCTATGTCGCCGACTTCGACACCACCTACCATGCCATACTGGGGCGTCCGACTCTAGCCAAGTTCATGGCCATTCCGCACTATGTGTATCTGGTGTTGAAGATGCCTTCGCCCATAGGAGTCCTGTCTCTACGGGCCAACCTCTTCGTCGCCTACGCTTGTGAGACAGAGAGTCTCGCCCTCACCGAAGCCACCGACCTCTCCATCTAGATGGCTAGTGTGGTCACTGAAGCCAAGATGGTGTCTGCTGATGACATGGAGATCCTAGAGCCTCCTCGTGCCTCCGCCAAGTCCAAGGAAGTCAAGGAGATTGGCCTCGGCCTCGACGACCCTTCCAAGATGGTGAAGATTGAGGCTCACCTTGACCCCAAATAGGAAAACAAGCTCATCTCCTTCCTATGTGCCAATGCCGATGTGTTTGCTTGGAAACCTATAGACATGCCGGGGGTACTGTGGGAGAAGATCGAGCATTCCTTGAATGTCTCGCTGACTGCTAAACCGATCAAGCAAAAACTTCACCGATTCACGTCGAACAAAAAGGAGGCCATTAGGGTAGAAATAAAATGGCTCTTAGCTGCCGGATTTATAAAAGAAGTGTATCATCCAAATTGGTTAGCTAATCCTATTCTTGTTAGGAAAGAGAATAAAGAATGGAGAATGTGTGTTGATTATACTGATCTTAACAAACACTGCCCTAAAGACCCCTTCGGTCTGCCTCGGATAGACGAGGTTGTATACTCCACCGCTGGCTACGAGTTGCTCTCCTTTCTTGACTATTACTCTGGCTATCATTAGATCTCCCTCAAGAAAGAAGACCAGGTCAAGACGTCGTTCATCACACCTTTTGGCGCATACTGCTACACCACTATGTCCTTCGGACTAAAGAACGCTGGAGCGACCTACCAAAGGGCTATCCAGACGTGCCTCGACCAATAGACCAGCTGCAACATCGAAGCCTACATTGACGACGTGGTCGTCAAGACTAAAACCGCCGACAATCTTATCGCCAACCTTGAAGAAACTTTCTCTAACCTGAACAAATACCAATGGAAGCTGAACCCTTCAAAGTGCATTTTTGGAGTTCCATCCGATATCTTGCTAGGCTACATCGTCAGCGTTCGAGGCATCGAACCAAACCCTGACAAGGTCTCCACCATCACCAACATGAAATGGCCAACATGCGTCAAGGATATACATAAGCTTGCAGGCTGCATGGCTGTGTTAAGCCATTTTATCTCATGCCTCGGTGAAAAAGGGCTATGTTTCTTCAAGCTCCTCAAGGCCTCCGAGCTTTTTTCTTGGTCAGAGGAGGTAGACATAGCTTTCAAGCAGCTCAAGTTGTTTTTAACAAAACCTCCAATCATGACAGCGCCACAGCTAGATGAAACTCTACCAATCTACATCGCCGCCACTTCTCACGTCGTCAGTATGGCTATTGTCGTTGAACATGAGGAAACTGGGCACGCCTACAAGGTGCAACGTCCGGTCTATTTTATCAGCGAGGTACCTAATGAGCCCAAAACTCGTTATCCTCAGGTACAAAAGCTGTTATATGCAATTTTGATTACCTCACGCAAGCTCCGACATTACTTCGAATACTACAAGATCACCGTGGTCACCAAGTTCCCTCTGGGGGACATTCTCTGCAACAAAGAGGCCAATGGTCATATCATCAGGTGAGCTATTGAGCTCGACACTTACTCCATTGACTTTAGAAGCAGACCCACTGTTAAGTCATAGGCGCTTGCTGATTTCGTCACTGAGTGGACCGAGATCCAAGAACCCATTGCTGCCACTTGCCTTGAGCACTAGTGATGTACTTCGATGGCGCCCTTAACATCAATGGTGCTAGTGCGGGCATTTTGTTCATCACGCCGACCAAGGATAAACTCCGATATGTTCTTCGCATACATTTTCTGGCCTCCAACAATGCCACAGAATACGAAGCATGTCTCCATGGTCTCTGTATAGCTGTTGAGCTCGGTGTCAAATGCTTCATGGTGTATGGGGATTCCGCGCTGGTTATCAACCAGCTCAATAAAGATTGGTCCTGTTCCAGTGAGAAAATGGACGCATACTGCACCGAAATCAGGAAGCTCAAAGGGAAATTCTACGGTATCGAGTACCACCACGTGGTATGAGATCAAAACTAACCAGTCGACCAGCTCTCAAAGATAGGATCTTCTCACGCCGCGGTTCTGCCAGGGGTTTTTGTTCAAGACCTCCTGGCACCATCCATTAAAGAAGAGAAGGAAGTTGAAGAAGTACCCCCTATCGAGCAGTTGGTACTTGAGGTACCTTCATCGGTCACAAATTGGAGGGAGCAGTTCATCAAATACCTCACCAGCGACGAAGTACCCGCCGACAAGATCGAAACCGAACATCTAATTCGCCAAAGTAAGCATTATGTGCTGGTAGATGGTAACCTGATGAGGAAAAGTGCCAAGGAAGGGATACTACAGAAATGCATCATCCAAGACGATGGTGTGAAGCTACTTTCTGAAATTCACTCTGGTTCCTATGGCAATCACGCGGCTTTGAGAACTTTGGTCGGTAAAGCTTTCTGAGTAGGTTTCTATTGGCTCACGGCCATCTCCGATGCAGAAGATCTCGTTCGATGATGTGAGGGTTGCCAGTTTTTTGCCAAGCAAATACACGTACCAGCACAAGAACTGCAGACCATTCCAGCTTCCTAGCCATTCGCATGCTAGGGACTAGATATGATTGGGCCTTTCAAGCCAGCACCAGGAGGTTTCCGGTATGTGTACGTCGCCATTGATAAGTTCTCCAAGTGGATTGAGTACAAACCACTCATCTCAGCTACTGCAAAGAAAGCAGTTGTGCTCTTTGAAGACATCATACATAGATTCGGTCTCCCGAATAGCATCATCAACGACCTCGGGACCACTTTTACCGGCCATCATTTTTGGGACTTCTACGAAGACCGGTGCATCCCCATTAAATACGTTTCTATTGCTCATCCTAGAGCTAATGGCCAGGTCGAGCGGGCTAATGGTATGATCCTTGATGCCCTGAAAAAAGGCTCTATCAGAAAGAAGAAAAGCATCCGGGCAGATGGCTCAAAGAACTACCAGCTATGGTCTAGGGACTGCGCACTCAAGCTAGTCACAATACTGGCGTATCTCCATATTTTTTGGTCTATGGCTCAGAGGCCATACTTCCAGCGGATATTGCCTTTCGAGCACCTAGAGTAGAAAGTTATGATGAAGAGCAAGTCATAGCTGTTCAGACAGAAGACATTGATCGGGCTGAGGAAGAATGCCTGATCACTTGTGTTCGCACAGCCAAGTATCTTGAAGGTTTGCGGAGGTATTACAACCACAACATCAAAGGTTGTTCATTCGCGATCGGCGACCTCGTCTTACATAGGAAACAAAAAACCAAAGGGCTTCACAAGCTATCTTCCCCCTAGGAGGGCCCTTACATCGTCAAAGGTGTTACTCGACCAGGGTCTTATTGCTTATGTGACTTAATGGAATCGATGTTCCTAACTCCTGGCACATCGAGCATCTTATATGTTTCTATCCCCGAAACAACACAGATATGTATTCTTTACTTTCTGATTAATAAAGTTCTGGTCTCCATAATTTGCCTCCATTTTTTCCTCCATTATAATTTTCACTTACGGTTGACGGGCTATACGCCACTCCATGACAATCTCCAATGCGCTCGCCAAGCACGCCGAAATCATCGAACACGATAACTCCAAATCACCGAACACGATTTCTCCAAATCATCGAACACGATAACTCCAAAAATCGCCGAACACGATTTCTCCAAAAATCACTGATTATGTTTTCTTCGGATCACATAAATTTTTCTCCTAAAAACAATGATGATTTTGCGCTCCAAATCTCCTAACATAGCTCACCGATCGTCGAGCAGCACATGTTTTCTTTTCTGTTTTCTATGGAGAAGACCCAGTCTTCGGTCCCTTCCTACACGTGCCTAGGGCTCCACGCTCTGCGTTATGGTTGGTCGGCTATGATTCCTTGGTCATGCCTGTTCATCCTACACATGTCAGGGTCTCTTCTCTCAATGTTATGGACTATGGGCTAGTCAAGGCCTAGATTTTAGGCATGAACTAACTGCTCGGACACCACTTTAACTACTTTTTCTCGCCAAGTTACTCAAATTGGCCGCTGAGCAGCATGTGTTTTGCTCTGATCTTTATGGAGAACACCAAGGCTCTAATATCCCCCTACACATGCTATGGGCTCCGTGCTCTACGTATTGGTCGGTAGGCTATGGTTCCTTGGTCACGCTTGTTTTTCCAACAAGTGCTTGGGCTCTGTGCTCTGCATTACAGATTACGAGCTAGCTAAGGCATAGAGTTTAGTGAAAACTAACTGCTCGGACACTGCTTATATTATGCATAATTGCATCGGGTTGTTAATACAATGATTCTTCATCACCAAATAAAGCAAGTGGTACAGACACTAATATCCGAGTAGTTTGTTAAGCTTCGCCAACACCTTCTATTTCGCCAAATAGGTCTATATCGCTGACAAGCATTTTTGCTGCATCTTCAACATCATCCTCTAGTTGCTAGGTTTCTGCGTCGCTCAGCCCGTCGACAAACCTGCCCCCTATCGACTGGATATCGACAGTCGGGTAGTGGGACCAAACCACTATAAGGACATGAGTAGCGGCGGTCATAACAGCATCGTGGTTGAAGTTTTTGAAAATTTCCCACGCTGCCTTGCATCTCTAGATGATGGTGTCTGGCCCTTGCTGCCTACCATTAGGATGAGGTGCCGTTTCAATATCGACGCAGTCGAGTACTAGTTTTATTGCGGCGGTTACAGTGTTGAAGTTTTCTTTTTGGACCTTGGCTTCCTGCACCAGCATATCGAACTGTGCCTTGGCTTTATGGTGATAATCTACAAGCATTACAATGGTTCGTCATGCTAAAAAAGTACTACAACATTATTTCCGACTAGGGGGTATTTACCTTTCAGTTCTTTAGCCAGTTTATTTGCTCGCTCTAACTCTTTCGCTTTATCTTGTCGGATTTGCTCGACGGTCTGGCGTAGCTGGCTGAGTTCTGCATCTTGCTCTACAAGCAAAACAGTTATAAAAAAATGGATGGCCAACTATTGCAAAGTACATTCGCTGATAAAGCATACTAGATTTCTGCTTGGATACATTCTCGAACTGCTCGCACTTCTGATCGAGCTGCTCAGATTTACTTTTGAGCTGTCCGGTTTTCTTGCCCAATTGCTCGGACATATTTTTTAGCTCCTCGGATACAATCGCCAGTTGCTTGGATTTCTTCTTCAGCTGCTCGGATGCAGCCATTAGTTGCTCGGACAGAACCCCCTTCTGATGTTCTAGGTCCCATGAGTTAGACTCCACAAGGTCCTGCTTGCGCTGGGCCCTCTTAATGCTCTTTTCTGAAAGATTTAATGCCTCTCGGAGTTTCTTGTTCTCCTCAGTGAGGGGCTCCATCCTCTTCATTAGTTGGTGCCGTTGCTCGGCTATTTGAGCTATCCCCTATGGATGAACAATGCTAGTGATAAACTTTGGTCTCCAACAACATATATCAGTATTTTAGGCGCGGTACTCACCTCGATTTGAGTCATAACTCTAGCAATGGCGGATTTCAACCTCTTTATCTCCCTGGTGGTGTTTTCTTCCTCGACAACTACTATCTCTTCCCCGCGTTTTCGAAGAATCCATATGGACTGGGGTTTAGGTTCAGCACGCTCGATCTCCTCAACCTCATCCTCCTCCACCATTGCTTGAGGTACCACTAGGGGACTCTATGGTCGAACAGCCGCTCCGACCACTCCTGACGTCACTGTGGGTGGTGCAAGTTGCTCCTCAGCCATCGTCGGAGTTGCGTCCTTAGCCTCCAGCGCATCAATGTCAGCTGCAGCTTCCACTTCCAAAGTACCGATGTTTTCAGTCGCAGCCTCAGTCGCTATCGCCGACGCACCTGTTGTGTGCGCCAATGATTCACCGCCGCCAGGACCGCTGGCAGCGGCGGCTGACCCGTCCTCTATTTGTCGAGCACTTAGGGACTCTTGGACGGGAGCAGTCGGCATTGTCCCTACTAAGGGTCTAGGCCTTAGTGTTGCCCTGTGTAATATCGACCTGTCAGTACCCAAAAGAAATCAAGGAACAATATTATTACTCCAAGACCAAGATACTTACGGTTTGGTCTTCCGATTCAATTTCTTGAACTAGCGATGCCTGCCTGATCCCCTAGGCACTGCTGCTTGGTCTGCCTAATGGGAGGGTTCCTGCTCTTCTATAGTAGGCTGCTGCTCTGCTTGGTGCCTCGGAGCCCCCTCTATGTGCTGCTCTACGGTTATTCCCCCTTGTTGCTCAGGGATTCCAGTTATCTGCACCGCCGGGACTTCCGTCGTTGCCTGCGCATGACTCTCCCTTACTTGCTGCTCGGGGACTTCAGCACCCTTCGATGGCTCCTTCATGCTCGGTGGATGCGCCATCTAGTTTTTATTGTTGTCAGACCACTCTAGCACTATGGTCCTTCGCGGTCAAGCGGTTTGGTCATCACCTAGTGAGATGCTGCCCGATTTGTGTGCAGTGGAGCCTACAGTTTTTCTCCTATTTTGGACCGGCTCATCTACCGTTGGTCTTTTCCCATGGATCTTCTCTGATACCGGGGATGGTCTATCCGATGAGGTGCTCGGCTCCTCCTCTTCGGGCTGTAGCGACCGCCAGATGTCTACTCCTTTCGGCCAATCAGCTCTCGGCATGCTTGAAAAGTATATTGCCCTATCCTACGAATGGATCTTTACATGAGTAGGTCAGTCCTTTGCTTGGCAATCGATGCTTGATTAATGTGAAATGAAGTGGTTACCTGAGGAGGCAGATTGATGTAGTTGAAGGCCTTCGTTCCTTATGGCCAGCTGAATGAGACATTGGAAGTGAATAGGTCCATGGCCCGGTCTATTACTTCTTTCTTCGACAGTCGGTCTGTGCTTTCCCAGGTACTATCGTTGTTACCTTTGTAGTCGAATGCCGGGTGGGCCCTCTCTTTGCAGGGCTAGATGCGGCGCACTATGAAGCTAGCTGCAACCAGTTCACCCCTAAGCTCCACACCCTTAATCAAGTCAAGAAGCTCCATTACTTGCTCCATGTCAACACTATTGGGTCTCTCCGACTAGCTACTATGGTTCACCGGGATGTGGTGGACGTCGCATCGAATTATTGGGTGACTTTGTTTGATGTAGAACCACCTGGTGTTCCAACCTTTTAGGGAGGTGTTTAGCAGTACGTTGATGTACTCGCTGGCCATCCCATCCCTGAGCTATAGGTACACACCGCCGACCACCTTAGAACTGCTGCCCCCTTTCTTCTTCAGACAGAATAGGTGCCTGAAGAGGTTGAAGTGTGGAAGAACACCAAGAAATGCCTAGTAGAAATGGATAAAGATCGACATGTGTAGTATGGTGTTGGGGTGCAGATTGTAGAGGCTAATCGCCCAAAACTCCAAAAGATCCCTCAGAAAGGGGTGGATAGGAAACCCTAATCCTCGCTAGAAATAATCTTCAAATACTACAGCCTCATCAGTATGAGGTGTTGGAAAGGGCTCACCACTAGCCGACCACCATCTGGTAGTGAGGTGGTCTAGGAGAACGCCCGCCACCACCATTCTATCAAGATCCGCCGCCCCCATCTTTGATGGCACCCACTCCTCATCGCGGCTAGCTCCGGTGGCCGCCTTCCTCGGCTTTGTGGCTCCCTTTTTTAGCACCATTCTCTCTGGTTTGGTCCAAGATTGGAGGTGAGTGCTCACATTGGTACGGAATGTGGAGCGCAGGGATTATGAAGGAAGGAAATAGGGCAGAGTGGTAGAGGTAGGCGGTGAGGTATGCGGCGGCGCTATTATAAAGCACTTTCAACACCCTTTTTTGCATCTGAGGGTTTTTGGGAAATCGTTCCCGTGATCAACGCTGCTTTAGATTCTCCAACATGGTTTGATGGGCCGCAACTCAGGCTTTCACGCAATAGCAGCCCACGTCACTCATTTATCGCCGCCAAATAATCACAGATTTCTCTGCAATTTAATGAGGCTCAGTAACTGTTACTGTACAGCCATTACTCCAATTTTTTCTCCATAGTTTGATTTATTCGATATTTTCGCCTGAAACACGGGGGCTGGCTGTCTGCTCGGTTGGTTTTTGTTATTTCTTTGTTTCTGACCCTATCACCACATGACTACGTCACCTATTGTCAGGCTCGGGGACTAAGTGGGCACACTTCACCTTGCGGTGAATGTGTTTGTTCTCATCTCGAGGCTATGCTCGGGGACTGGCTACCTGCTCGGCTGGTTTACTACTTTCTGACCCTGGCACCACGTGTCTACGTCACCTACTATCAGGCTCGGGGACTAAGTGGGCACACTTCACCTTACGGTGAATGTGTTTGTTTTTTCTGAAAGACTCTGTGCCTCTCAAAGCTAAAGAAGGTTATCTTTTCCCTCATGGTCGAACTCTAAGTGGGCACACTTAGTTTTACTGCACAGAAATTTTCAATTCTGGACTTAAGCTCCTTACACCCTTATGTCAAGCCATGCTTGGAACACACTGCTCGGTGATGTTGCACTCTGCTCAGCAGCTGCTCACAACTGCTCGGTGATTCATTATGGTGGTCGGACCATGATTTGGATAGCTCGGTTTTGGTTTGCACCTGCTCGGAAAAGCTCAAGATGGCATTGCACAATGGGTACAAGGCACTCAGGGACTAGCTGTGGGGGGTACGACCCTAGATACCCATGGCAGACCACATGGGTTACGCCTCTAGGGGCAGCCCAGCCCATGAGAAGAAGCCTTGTGGGGCACGATTCTGCTCGGCGCCTCCCGTAAGACATGGGGAGGATATCCTAAAGATGTTACGAGATCTGTTAGGATACGTATGATCCCATGATTCTTGTAATCTGTTATTACTTTCCGGTTATCTCTCAGATCTAACCGACTTGTAACCCTGCCCCCCGGACTATATAAGGCGAACAAGGACCCCCTACAAAATCACGGCAAATCATACGATAGCTAATACAAACCAACAGACCACAGGAGTAAGGTATTATGTCATACTGACGGCCTGAACCTATATAACTTGTGTGTCTCTGTTGCCTTCTTGTTCTTGATTACACGCTCCTCTGCCGATCAATCTACCTTCGTGGGATACCCCTTAGAGGACTACCAACGATATTCTGTCAACATTATCTTTGGAAGATGATAGTCATAATCATGTAAAGAGTGATACATTATGCACAGATAGACAATCATTCCATGTGTTAAGCAATTCAACCCTTTTAGCCAAATGTATTTAAATGCTACAGTCATGCACAATCTTCTAATTCTTACCACCCATGTTATAATTGAACAAAGCACACAACATCAACTTCATCTTGTTCAACGTGCCTAAAGATAGAGAAGAATAAATAAAGTTTTGGTTATGTTGGTGTTTTCTGACCAACAGAGCCCATGCACTTGACCACTATCTTGTTTTTATGAGCAGGACACACTTCAAGCAAAGTGTGGGGGAGTTAGTTGATTCTCCAAATTTCTACAAAAATCTATACCTGTCAAACCAAAACTAAAACTCAAAACCAAGATGGGTTTGGTGAAAGAAGGTGGCATCATCTATAGATGCATCATCACAAGAATCCTCATCTCCAGAGCAAACAGAGGAACTCGATCAATAAACTTCACAAGGAGAAGTCCAGTTCGAAGGACTTACAACACCGAACCCTCACCGAAAGAGCTTGCTTGGGGAAAAAGCACCATGGTGTATCCAGGTAAGTATTACTTTCCCTTTTGTTTTAATTTTAATTTCTTTTAAATAGTAAAAAAAGATGAATAACTAAAAACAAAATAAAAAGTTATCTTTATAATAAATATATATAGTTATAGTAATAATGTGTGATCTAGTAAAATTGAAAACAAAATAAAAAGGTGTGTCTAGTTTGATTTAATTTGTTTTTAAGAGTTGTTAGCAAATAAAGAGGACTCAAAATAATCTCTTGAATGGAAATGATGAATAGTTGCTCTATTGTAATTCCTTGCAAGTACCTAATTTTTAGCCTTGAATTCTCTCGAGTTTTGAATAAGACTGTTTTGAATGCATGTAAATTTGTTTATTTTATATCTATAGTTCTTGTGCACCAAAAATTATGAAATTTTTGTGGTAAGCTATTCTTGACATGTATAAGCTCTGGTAAAAATTTGAGGATCAGTGCATGTATAGATTTGTAGTTATAGATTTTTATTTTATAAATAGGTAATCCTTGTATGAATTTTTATAAATTATTTATGAATCCAATATTCATGAAATTTGTTGGAGGATATCCTAGTACCATAAGGATGATAAGAAAAATAGGAAATCTATTGCTTGACACTTTTCACTAGGGTTTTCTATTTATGCTATTTTAAACCTTTATGCTTTGTCTTTTTTGTATAGAATGTTTTACTGTATAAAATGGCATGAAACTTTTATTGTAGTCTTTTGGTAGCATTAGTAAGGCACTATAATTTTTAAGAATTTATGATGCACATTTGGTATATGTTTATTATTTAACCTATGTATCTAAGTAAAATAATAAATGCACTTAAATAAATAGTTTTGGCTTCACCATTAGGTTTTCTTGAGTGTATTTGGTATGCTTAAACTGTTGGTAGACTTTGTGTTGTTAAACTTTGAATAATTACATGAAGTAGAAGTATTGTTGCTTTATAATGCGAATTGGAATAGTTTCCGAACAGATTCTGGAGTTTGATAAGTTGCATGATAAAAATGATGTTTACTGTAAAAATGGTTAATAACAAAGTTGTAGATAACTTCATCATATGTCTTGTGTTAAAATTTCAGGACCATAGGTCAAACAGTTTAGGAGTTACAGCTGTTTAAAGTTAGCTTGTCCGAATTTGCTTGCTCTCTGGAAATTCTAGACAGCACTGATATGATTGTCTGTTTTGGCTAAGATAAGTTGTGAATTAGCTTTTGTGAATTAAATAAGAGTTGTAGGAAATTTTATAAGTTTTCTAGAAAGTCTAGGATCACTGCATTTGGATAATTAGAACTCCAGTTATGAGTAAAACAAGTAGCTGCTGTTTGTGAAATAGTAGATGCATTGTTGAAATAATTAATTACATAATCAAGAAGAGATATGCACCTACTCAGTAAATGCGATGCACTTGTTGTTACTTAAACCACATGCTGATAAGAATATTTGCAAGAATGCATTCTTCATGTATCATCATGCCACACTTGTTAACATATATGCATTCGCAATATCTTATGCCATATTCATGCATCTAGGATCGGAGGAAGAAATAACATTGCTGGAATTCGACGAAGTAGAGGAAGGGGACCAGCAGGAGAATCCTCAAGCCGTAGCTCCTGAAGGCGAGGAGCAGAACCTTGAAGAGCTTCCGGAGTGCCCTGACCACCGCCCCACTTCCTTTCTGCGAGGCAAGCCATGGAGCATTTTAAGTCTCACAGTATTTTACAAATGATTACTTAAGTACTTATGATTGATGCATTAGGTTATAAGAGTTGAATGGAACCACTTGATTCATATAAATTCCTTGTCCAGATATTACACCTTTAACCGGTATAGGTCCAGGATCGAATATATGCTTAGCCATGCTTAGACCGGTAGAAGTCGAGTGATGTCCTGTCACCTGTGAGATATAGGTGGATACCGGAGCACAGTTGGCTATATTTGCTATCATGGAACAGAACCATGGGGTAAAAGAAAATTGAGGCCAGGCGGAATCTATGCATAGGATGACTCATGTGATTCCGTCTGTACCGATCAAGGACCGTACCATTGTTGGAACTTCTAACAAGATTGAACGCATGCCTATCACTTAGCTGGCCATAACTCGTTCTGACCACGAAGCCGAGTAGCTCAACTCAGGCCAGGACCCGTTCTGTTGTGCGCTCCTTGCGGGGGGCGATCAGACTGAGCCCAAGGGTAGGCTAGGCCTGAACATCCTGGCATCTGGTGTCCCAGATTGTGTGGCGTGGTACAGACCCACGAAATGTGTACCTGAGTTGTACCAAAGGTGACCTAAGGCTGCCTTCACGCGGTATGCCTAGGTTTGTGTTAGGAATAAATTCCCAGCTAGTTGAAATCAATTCGAATCGCCGTCTCTCTCGGATAGTGAGAAACTTGACTAGCTCCAACATCGTAGTGACTGTGTTATGGAACATGATGGTTTGGATAAATATGGAATTACAACACCTGCTATGGTTACTATTGTATGCTTTTAAATGGATATACCACATGTTTGGCACATGATAGTTGCTAATCTAGAGATGGATAGTTATAATTAACTTGATAAAGGGATCATAATTGTACAACTAAGTCAATTGCTTTTATGCAAAATGTTGTCAAGCTATTTCCACTTATACAGCCTTGCATAATCCTTGGAGTCATTTTATTTCTGGTTTATGATGGGTAAGTCTAGCTGAGTACCTTCTCGTACTCAGGGTTTTATTTCCCATTGTTGCAGATGGCACTGTGTATCATGGTTATTGCAAGAGTTGCTTCTATCCCACCGTGGATGAGGAGTAAGCCTTGGGCAGGCTTCTTTATTAATCCCTATCTTTGCTTTTGTGGACTGTGATCCTACTTGGCACTGTATCAAACTATGTTGGAAACTTTACTTTCAAACTTAATTTGCTTCCGCTTTTATCTATCAAACTTGGTTTGTAATAACTTGGTTTCATACTCTGATGATGAAAATGTAACTGTGAACTTTATTTAATATGTGGCATGTATGTTGAATCATGTATGATCTCGGTTGTTGTAATCGTTTATCGAGACCCGTTGTGGTACTTGACGGACTACCGGGTTTATATGGGTTCAAGTATGACAGTGCGACTGCTTGTGGGCTACCATTGTACTTGTACTCCTATAAATTGGTTGGTTCTATGACAAAGGTGGGAACTTTGTGAGGCAAGGAAAGGGCTTTTGCACAATGCAGGGTGGAATGAAACAATTGGAATTAGAGTGAGATAAAGATTTATTTTTTCCAAACCGCTGCGCGTCGCCTTGGCTGCCATCGCACAACATCAGGAATCGTAACCGTATTACACTAGGAAAGGCTTGTGCGACCAAAGATGTAACACCCTAGGTGTTTGTCACCAGTTAAGCAATGGGTTTGAGCTCAAACATGACATGTCAAGTGGTAATGAAGGTGTCAAGATCAAATCTACAAGAGGAGCTCCAACTTAAACTTGGACAACACACCTTTACCTACATGATGACTCTTTTCAAATGTATGCTTGAATAATGTTAAACACACCTCTCTCATGTCCATCAACTTAGTATCAATCTCTCTTGAACATTGGAAAAGTTTCATGAAGTTTGGAATCAAAAAGTCACATGAAATGATAAGTCATATCTTTGCATAAATTGCTTTATCAAGTGGATGGAAACCTATGAAGTCAACCAAACCTTGCAACCTTGCTCAAACAACTCTAACTGAACTCTACAACAAAAGTTATGAAGGGTTCGTGTTGAGCAAAGGTGGAGAAAATATCCGAAAATAATGGAAACCCTAGATTCTATAGCAAAAAGGGCTTTGCATTGACCAAGAAATAAAGTTGACTTCTGGACCAGATATGAAGTTTGACCAAAAATGAAAGTTGAATAAAAGTTTGATTATAACAAACTTTGTTAAAAGACCAAGTCATGATTCGGTTTCAAAATGGATCAAAACAAGCCTCAAAGTCTAATAGAAAAGCTGAAATCAACGCGACAGTGTTTGTAGTCTAGAATTCACCGACATCGACATTGACATCCCACGTTCTAAAAATTTTGCTAAGCAACTTGAGTTGGTCCAAAAATAAAAGTTGAAGGCTATATTATGGATAAGAGCATGTAAAAAGATGGCACCAATTTGACCTCGTTTTCACTATCAATTTGAATGTTTGCTTGTCGCTCTTAACACGCTGACACTAGCAGTTTGTGGCCTAATTACCTACTAATCCAAAGCTCTAATGACTTGGTTCCTTAAATAAGAAATGTAGAGCATTAGGAAATAAGAAAACTTTGTTTTGGGGGCATTGTCAAATTCGGCCCGTAGACATCCCAAAGACATGTTCCACACCAACCACTCCATCACCCGCCAGCTGTTTGCGGAAATGCCCCAAAGGATGCCACGTGGCCTGTGCGTGGCAAGCATGCGTGAGCGTGCTCCGCCATTCCCAACGCGTGCCCTGCTGCATGTCTTGCACTCCTACCTCCTCCTCACATCGGTGCGGTAGCAGAGGCTCCCCCTCCACTACCGCTCACTCCCTCTACGCTCCCCATCGCCCCTCTCGCTCTGACTGCGCGCCTACGCGCGTGCCAGAGCGCGGCCGAACTCCCTTGCAGTGTTTGTGTTTAGGAATACCTCTCCAGCTAGAAAGGAATCGATTCAAATCACTATCTCTCTCGAATAGTGAGAACTTGACTAAGCAGCGGCAACGTAGATTCACTAAATTTAAAGATATGATTAAATGATGATGATGATGATGATTATAATGATAATGAGCCATGAAATACCTGATATGGTTATTATTGTTTGCAACTTAATCAAGTGATTGATTAGTACAGGTGCTAATATAGATGGTAGGTAATGGCTAAAAGTCACTGCTAGAATAGGTGAATAATGCTAATGGTTACTCAAGCTTTTATGCAAAAAGGTTGTCCAGCTAGATCCACTGATAAAGCCTTGCATAATCCTTGGTGTCACTTTATTTCTGGTTTATGATGGGTAAGTCTAGCTGAATACATTCGAGTACTCAGGGTTTATCCCACCATGTTGCAGGTGAAGTTCTTGGCCTGCTGCTGATGGTGGCTAACCGCCGGTGGGCTCGGTGATCCTATAGTTACTTCTCATCTATATGCTTTTGTCGGATGATGTCACTTATGCTAGCAATATATTTGGAACTTATATTAATGTAATCATTTGAAAGCTATGTTGTTTTCACTAAGCGGTTTTGAAACCTAAACTTATACTATTATTTGTGAACCCATTTGTAATATTATTTTTGCTGCAACTCTGCATATGTGATGTGTATTTGCTTAATCACGCGATCTTGGTTGTGATGTTGATTTACCGAGGTCTTTCGGGACACTCAACGGACTACCAAGTTTATATAAGTGAAAGTATGCGCATGTTAATGTGTTAGCGGGGACAGCCATACTTGATCTTGTATAAATTGGGCAGTTCTGTCACAACTGGCATCAGAGCAAGATTAAGCATAATACTATCATGTACGCCATTTTAAAAACAAAGTTTTGGTTTTAAAAAGCCTATTTTGACTAAAACTTTAGCTATTGGCAAATTTGTCAAAACTTATTTGCAAAACTATGCTAGCGATATCCTCCTTTATGCCCAGTTAAGGACTATTAGGTGGCTATCTAAGTACTAACATGGGGGTTTTACTTTCGTCGTCCATATGGCATGCTATTGTATCGATGCTATTCGCTTGAATGGTAATGTATGGATCAATTGCCTCTACGCCCGGGTAAGTGTGAGTTGTGAGAGCATGACTGTCTGACTATCGGTCTAGGGGAGAGTTAGCTTTGGTTACTAAAATATTTACATGTTACACACATGTATATATGAAGGTACTTAATTGTGGGTATATCTGTTGGGTAGCTATGGATACCGAAGTATATACATCTGGGGATGTATATATGGAGAGTATCTTAGTTTACTGTTTTCATTGTGTGCTTATTTATCTCTTGTGGGGATGGGCTGTAATGAATTTGCTTGCAGGTACGCTAACCACGAATGCGTAGATTGAATGTAGCTGACGACTAGCTATATATTGAGAGTGTACGTGTTATGCCACCGACAAAGAACGTGATTGCCACCTTAGGCTGGCAATTTCGTGAGGACGAATAGGACGAGCATGCATCATGATTGTGCTTGTGCATAAATATGCTTCCTTCCCTTTATTCTAGTACTAAGTAACTTGTGATCGATGTGTTGCACTATCTTCCTTGTGTGGAGTTAAACAAGAATGCCTTGTTCCATGTTGCTTGAATAGGAAGTGCTTGAGAAAAGTGTGTGCTTAGCTTTGCTAGAAATAATTGTGGTTACATGCTTAAACCTATAAATGTCCTCTAGTTTAGCCAAGTGGTGGGTATGTTGCTCTTACAAGCTTTTGCAAATGCTTTAGGCCTCACTTAAGTACTTGTGATTCTTATGACTAAAATTAATTTATTGTTGGTCTAAGGTAACAATGTTTAGAGCTGCTAGAATAACATGTTTGTGTGCTCTCTTGTTAAGTAGAACAAAGGCAAGTTTTGTTTTGCTTGTGGGATGTTGGCTGCTAGAATAGTTTCTGTAGTAGTGATGTTTTCGTGGTCATAATGGTGTTTTCTATAGTTATGGAGAATACCAAAGTCGTAGCTAACTTTTGTATCTTGCTTGTCCTAAAATTTCATGACCCTAGGCCTTATGGTTTAGGAGTTATGAATTTTAGAAGTTTGTTGTCAGGTTTTGCAAATGTTCTGAACAGATCTGAATATTTGGTTTGTTTTACGTGTGTGCATATAAAATTATTTCTTGGAAATAGTAGAAGAAGTATAGTAATTTTTCTAAGCTTTCCAACATGTCTAATAGCACTGCTTTTGGTGATCTAAATCTCTAGTTCTGAGCTTGCAAAATGGAATGACAGAATATGTCCAAATCTGGGCAGAGATGTCTTCTTTGTCTTGTTTGGTCTTGTTAGCTGTAGGATCATCTTAATGTGATAATAAGAAAGTTATAGACAACTTAATAAGCTTTACCTAAGTCTAGGATCACCTTTATTTGATGCCTACAACTTCAGTTATGCTTAAAACATGTGCCTATTGTACTGCTGTTCAGTTTTCTGTGCATATACTAAGTGGATGCTTTAGCTTGCTTTGGTTTTGGGCCAACCTTGTAGTTAAATCTTGTTTGGTAAATGATTGTTATGTGTGTGAGCCTTGTGCTTAGTATTTGTGCTTAAGCTAATTTGATTGAATCTCTCAAATGCTTGCTTGAAACTATGATGTGGTATGTATGCTTGTTCTTACAATCTAATTGGTGCCACTAGAAATTTCACTTTGGTTGTCAGTTCAGTAATGGTGTTATGATTAACATTCTATGGTGCCGCGACGAAATCGACAGCCTCCTGTGGGCACGCACACAAGGTTGTGCTGCTCGGCACGTGCTGGTATCAAGGTTGCTAGTCATGTTCCATTATGAAATGACAGCCGATGTGATATTTTCTTGTGATCCTTTCTTGGTTATCTCCCCATATCTTATCAGAAGATCAATCTATTAGGACCATATGTAGTAGAGCTTCCTCCTGATGTCGTCTGGAAGATAACCTTTGAAGAACAGATCACTGGCATAAATATTAACAGACTGCAAGAGGTGGTAAACAAGCGACTCTACCTAACTGTCCCTGTAATGACGTCGGTCATTTGATGAGCAACTTATGTCATCCATGTTGTATCAGAAAGGTACCCAACACTTAATGTTGTACAAGTTATCAATCTAATGATAATGGATGGCGATATCATGTGGTGTAATAGGTCACCGGGTGCTCATGAACCTCCCGTTCAAGTTCTTGATCTGTAGGTGCATGATGGTCATACAGTTGAAATCAACCATCTCTAGTGTGACTCCTTATCTGCAGACTTCGATGGCGACTATCTATTTGTGCCTCGATTGCAATTATTGTTGTGGTCAAGAGTAAGAATTTGGAACTTTGAGTGTTGAGAGACAACTGATTAGTTACCCATAGTAAGGTTAATCTCTAGCTAGGTAGTGACTTATTGGTAGCTATGAAGACTATGTCTCACAGAACGAGGTTAAGCAATGAAACAACAAGCCATTTAGCAATGCAACTACTGCTTTGTTTTCCAAAACCTGTGCTATCAAGTCAATTCCATCTTGGACAATCACACAGATAGTACAAGACGTTGTATCGGCTACGTAAGGAGCTAGCGAAAGCATGTCCCTAGTTTCAATCAGCATCTTTGTGCCCTTAGGTGCCACTAACACATGTGTCCGAACTCTATTGGACGAAGTGCCGAAGGATATATAGAAATAGTTCCTTATCTCTGTAGGACAGTCCCTCCATGTAGAGTATGCTTTATGTCCCGAAAACATAGTCACAAGTCCAATGCTTGTGCATCATCAAGTTGGTGTCTAGATCAACGGTGGAAATTGTTACCTAAGAAACATGTCAGGAAGACTATGGCATCCATCTTCAGCTAGAGAAAGGCTTCTGCTGCTATGAGAAAGATTAGAGAGTGCAAAATACACACCTCAATGTGTGAAGCAAAGAAAAGGAAGAACAAGAAATCTGTCCAGCTTTTGCGACACTAAAATTGGTTATCTTCAGGTCAGCAATTAGTGACTCAAACGTGGTTGGATTAGCCCCAAACTTGGTGATCTCATTCCTCGCTTAGGACCCTTCAATGTATTAAGTTGGTTTGAGTAATGGTTAAGTAAAACATTGGATTTGAGAGATGTCTTGTCAGCTCGGTTTGCTGCCATTTCAGAACAGAGCAGTTTTGGTAGCCACATTGTTTGGATAGTCAGACCGTGTCCGTTTGAGCTGAATTTTGGTGAGCAGTTAGGGGACTCATGGATCTATGTTTGTACCAAAATTCATGTACAATGGAGCAATAGTTTGTGAAATATGAACAGAAAACAAAAGGGTATAGAATCTGCAATTTCGCTGTGACTACGATCATCCTTTGCATTAGACGGTTGTGTCTGTAATTCATGCCAAGAAATTATAACTTGTAGGTGTATTGCTGTTAGACAACCCTCCATACCCTTGGGAAGACTAATTACACCCCTATGTTCCTTGCTTTTGCCCTCTTAGATCAGCAATGCGTGAGCAGTCAAGGTGTTCTAGAAGTCAAATTGTGCCCTTGCAAATCGGAAGCAATTTGAAAAGCGTCAAACAACAGGTTTCAAATTGTGATTTGGAGATATTGACTGACATTAGAAATGAAGCCCCAATGTCAAAAGTAGTTCAACAAAGATAGTTTTGATATAGGGCAAGTCAACTCAACGTACTGAGCAACTACACCATGAAGGAGAATCATACTCAAAATGCATGGTAGTGGACTAGTCCCTAGTTTTGTGATTACTTGCAACTTGTGTTGTCCTCCAAGCCTCGCTAACATCCTTCTGCATCAATGGTTCTCCAATGCTGACATGCCTTTGGTGTCTTCCATGTGTTTTACCCAAGGGGTTGCCTCAGATACAACTCAGATAACTATTGCCGCTTGGATACGAGAATTCCCTTAAATAATGGTTGTCGAAAACGCTGAGTCAACAGAGTCAGCTATCACATTCACCACTCACTCAACGGACTTAGGTAATACAGTATTGTTATCAGAGAAAGAGCACTGCACACATGGAACATTATGTAGCTTTCCATCAGTTGACATATGAGTGATTGCACCGCTACAACCAGTTTGGATATTGGTTAACTAGCTTCTCATACCCTCAAAGGATGTTTACCCCATCTATGATCACATCCTTTACAAAAAGTTGTGCTCAAGCCACTTTAGTAAAGAACTGCTTTTCAACCCTTGGGAACAAATATAGCACCGTTGTAAGGAATATCCGTCAACAAACTGCGGTCTAGTGCAAAGTCCATATGGTCTGTGCTATATCCACTAGGGAAGTAGATGTTACAAGTATTTAGTCTACGCTTGAATCACTCTTCGTACATCGAGGACGAAGTACATAGGATAGTGCTATCTTGGATTCCTCCCAATGTAACAATGCTTTATGGAAGCCAATGAAGGAAATTCTTTTGACAAAAAATTACTACAAAGAACAAGTATAGAAAGTTGTCTCGACCAATTTGGTCCCTCTGATGCTTGAAGCTATGTAGCCTAAAGCTATCGCTGATATTGGAAACTAGTAACATGTCTCCCTTCCATAAAAGTCTTTCATCCTGAATCTCGAGATGCAATTCCTTTAAGGGGGAGGGCTGTAACACCCCAGGTGTTTGTCACCAGTTAAGCAATGGGTTTGAGCTCAAACATGACATGTCAATTGGTAATGAAGGTGTCAACATCAAATCTACAAGAGGAGCTCCAACTTAAACTTGGACAACACACCTTTACCTACATGATGACTCTTTTCAAATGTATGCTTGAATAATATTAAACACACCTCTCTCATGTCCATCACCTTAGTATCAATCTCTCTTGAACATTGGAAAAGTTTCATGAAGTTTGGAATCAAAAAGTCACATGAAATGATAAGTCATATCTTTGCATAAATTGCTTTATCAAGTGGATGGAAACCTATGAAGTCAACCAAACCTTGCAACCTTGCTCAAACAACTCTAATTGAACTCTACAACAAAAGTTATGGAGGGTTCATGTTGAGCAAAGGTGGAGAAAATATCCGAAAATAATGGAAACCCTAGATTCTATAGCAAAAGGGGCTTTGCGTTGACCGAGAAATAAAGTTGACTTTTGGACCATATATGAAGTTTGACCAAAAATGAAAGTTGAATAAAAGTTTGATTATAACAAACTTTGTTAAAAGACCAAGTCATGATTTGGTTTCAAAATGGATCAAAACAAGGCTCAAAGTCTAATAGAAAAGCTGAAATCAACCCGACAGTGTTTGCAGTCCAGAATTCACCGACATCGACATTGACATCCCGTGTTCTCTAAATTTTGCTAAGCAACTTGAGTTGGTCCAAAAATAAAAGTTGAAGGTTATATTATGGAGAAGAGCATGTAAAAGGATGGCACCAGTTTGACCTTGTTTTCACCGTCAATTTGAATGTTTGCTTGTCGCTCTCAACACGCTGACACTAGCAGTTTGTGGCCTAATTACCCGCTGATCCAAAGCTCTAATGACTTGGTTCCTTAAATAAGAAATGTAGAGCATCAGGAAAGAAGCAAACTTCGTTTTGGGGCCATTGTCAACTTCGGCGAGGTGACATCCCAAAGACATGTTCCACGCTGACCACTCCATCGCCCGCCAGCTGTTCACGGAAATGCCCCAATGGATGCCGCGTGGCCTGTGCGTGGCAAGCATGCGTGAGCATGCTCCACCATTGCCGACGTGTGCCCTACTGCATGTATCACTCTCCTACCTCCTCCTCACATCGGTGCAGTGGCAGAGGCTACCCCTCCACTCCCGCTCACTCCCTCTGTGCTCCCCATCGCCCCTCTTGCTCCGACAGCGCGCCTGCGTGCATGCCAGAGCACGGCTGCCAAGGCCGCCATGGACGAACTCCCTTGCTGCCGCTGCTCCTTCTCCTGCATCCCTCCAGCGCTGCCACTGAGTACACCTATGGCTCCGCGACCGCCTCCCTAAGCCCTAGACGGAGCCGAGAACCATAGTGCACTTACCTTCGCCGAAGTCGCCGCTGCCGGCAGTGCCCTGGCGTTGCTTAGCTACTGCGTTGCTGCTGCCTGCAGCTTGGCTGGCCTGGGCCAAGCGCAGCCACGGCTGGCGGTGGCCAAGCCCTAGCGCGTCGCCCCTCTGTGGCCGCCGACGCCCCTCTCCAGCCGGCCGAATCGGCCACCGGCCGGCCCCGATGTCCTCCTCTACTCGTCTCGGTTGGAAGAAGAAGAAGGACTGCACGTGGAAATAGAAGGTTTTCCAAGGGGTTAAGTGAAGAAACCATGACTCATTTGAATAGTGCTACGAAGGACCATTCCGCTAGCATTTTATTTCTATTTTCTGCAGGGACCCCGATGCAAGACTTACATGTCTTTTCTTTTGTTTTTACAGATTTGAATGATGAACTTTGAAAATTCATAGTAATTAGTATAAACATTGTAAAATAGTAAATGAGGACTTTTTGGAATCCTTCTGAAATTGTCTATGCATTAGATCTATAATATGGCATGTTTTAGTTTAAATATTTTGCTGTAAAAATAGATCTGTGCAGTAAGGTTGTAATGCTAGTTGAATTTGTTATTTTCCATAACTGCAGATCTTGGGCTCCAAATGAAGTCAAATTTTTGTGGCATGCTACTCATGTGATAGTTGATGTGTGGTAAAAATTTCATGAGTATTGGATGAAGTATGAGTGAGTTATTGGTTTATCTCGCTCTCACATGATTTCTTGTAATAACACTTATGCAAATGGTATGAAATTTGTATAGTAAACTATTGAGAGGATATGTGAGCTACTGTAATTTTTGTAGAATTTATTGTGCATTTTTGGTATATGTTCATAAATACACCTTGATGTCTAAATAAATTAAGAAATGCTTTAAGAAAATTTATTTAGAGGTGAGCACCATGCTTTTTGGTGCTCTTTAGTCATGTGTGAAATGCTGGTAATGTTGGTTTTGCCCAATTATGTGTTTACAACATAAGTTAATAATTATTTTCTTGCCGATGTGGTTTATGGACAGATCTGGGAACTTAGCAAAGTTCTTCATGATAATGTGCTTTGTTGTGAAACTTGTTTATACAAAAGTTTTAGATAATTCATGTATCTAGCTTCTGTTAAAATTTGGTGTCATTTGGCCAAGTAGTTTGTGAGTTATGCCTGTTTAAAGTTGGGTTTCAGAAATGGCTGCTCTCTGTCAATTGTGGACCAGTTTCTATAAATGGGTATATTTGACTTAGTTAACTTGAGAATCATGCTAAGATGATTAAATATGAATTGTAGAAATTTTCATAAGCTTTCCATAATGTCTTGTTGCATGGCTATTGGATTTGTATAACTCTAGTTATGATCCAAACATGAAGCTGTTGCTTCCAGTCCTGAAATAGACATATGCTAGTTGTGGTTGTTTACTCTATGTGTTGCTAAGTATGGCTTATGCCCTTGTGGATGGTCAAGTTATGATACTTGTGACCTTGTTAAACTTGTGTCATGCTTGATGTGCTTGCTCTCTATAGTTAGTTGTGTGATGTTAGTTAAATAGCTTTTGGTGTCTATGTCTTGCATAATCTTGTGTTTGTCTTGAATGCTTATGTGATGCATCTTGTGTTACCATTCATCACATTCATACACATGCATCTTGCATCTCATTTAGGTATGCTAGATGAACCACGTGAAGGATGTGATGTGGAGCCAAACTCGAAGATTGGGTTTGGTGGATCTATCCCGAAGATGGAAGGACTAAGCAAGTGCTAGGACTGGAGATGTCACCAAGACGGTGCAAGCTAACTGAACCAACTTGTGTCGGATCCCAGGCAAGCCCCAGAGCATTCTAAGCCTCCCATGTTTTTACAAATATCTTGAGTATCTTTTATTGTTGATGATGCATTAAGTATAGGAATTGGTTGGAACCAATTATTGCATTATATCCTTACCTTGTCCAGATAAAATCATGTGAATCCTAATTAAGTGTAGGATCGAATGATGCTTAGCTATGCTTAGACCGGTAGAAGTCGGGTGATTTCCTGTCACCTACGAGATGTAGGATGAGCTCTAGTCATGGTTGGCTATATTTGCTATCATGAAAAAGAACCATGTGTTAATAATGAAAAGAGACCGGACGAGATGATGGTAGTGCAGCAACAAGGCATGGAGGTCTTGGGTGTGAATCTATCCCCGTCTGTGTCGTTTAAGGACCGATACACTATACGTCCTTATGTCATGTTGAACGCAGCCTAACACTTAGCTGGCCAGATAAGTCATTTCGACCGTGAAGCCTAGTAGCTCGATTCAGGCCAGGGACGCGAGTAGGGGTCCACAATCTGGATGGCAGTAAGGATGTGTGGGGAACCATTGGCGTAAGCCCAAGGGTGGGTTAAGTCATCGAGCACTCATGGCAAAGTGGTTCTCTGATTTTGCGGCATTGATTGGACTCGCGACTCCTGAATTGTACCAACGGTGACTTATTTGCGACCCTGATGGGGGAAGCAGGATTTGTGCTTAGGAATACCCCTCTAGCTGGAAAGGAATCGATTCAAATTGCCGTCTCTCCCAGATAGTGAGAACTTGACTGAGAAGCGGCAACGTAGATTCACTAAATTTAAAGATATGGTTAAATGATGATGATGATTATTATTATAATGATAATGAGCCATGGAATACCTGATATGGTTATTATTGTTTGCAACTTAATCAAGTGATTGATTAGTACATGTGCTAATATAGATGGTAGGTAATGGCTAAAAGTCACTGCTAGTACAGGTGAATAATGCTAATGGTTACTCAAACTTTTATGCAAAAAGGTTGTCCAGCTAGATCCACTGATAAAGCCTTGCATAATCCTTGGTGTCACTTTATTTCTGGTTTATGACGGGTAAGTCTAGTTGAGTACATTCGAGTACTTAGGGTTTATCCCACCATGTTGCAGGTGAAGTTCTTGGCCTGCTGATGATGGTGGCTAACAGCCGATGGGCTCGGTGATCCTATAGTTACTTCTCGTCTATATGCTTTTATCGGATGATGTCACTTATGCTAGCAATATATTTGGAACTTATGTTAATGTAATCATTTGAAAGCTATGTTGTTTTCACTAAGCGGTTTTGAAACCCAAACTTGTACTATTATTTGTGAACCCATTTGTAATATTATTTTCGCTGCAACTCCGCGTATGTGATGTGTATTTGCTTAATCACGCGATCTTGGTTGTGATGTTGATTTACCGATGTCTTTCGGGACACTCGGCGGACTACCGGGTTTATATAAGTAAAAGTATGTGCGTGTCAACATGTTAGCGGGGACGGCCGTACTTGATCTTGTATAAATTGGGCAGTTCTGTCACAAAAGATGCAGGTGTAATGGCGTACCCAACCGATGAGATGACACACGATAGCAAATGTATGGCCATCGGACTTTCTGTCTCGGTGAGACTTGTTCATATGAACTCCTCACGGATGGTTGTTGCAAGTTCAACAAATTTTATTAGATACATGCAAACAAGATGAGTTGGGTTCACAACAGATACGTGCACAGTAGAATTTCAACACTTATGGCTACTCTATTCTGCATTTAGGCTAGACTTACTCCTTTCAAAGAAACCTTGTGTGGTTGCCAAGAGCGAAGTGACATGTTGGGTTCAACATAGATCAAAGCCACTCATGACTACTACTACCACTATTGATATGTGTTTGGTTCACCAAACCAAGGCATAAAGCAACCCTTGCATGGTGAGATTGAGATATGTATAGCCCGTTTAGGTTTACAATGCTCATACCATCATGTGCGCACAAAGATAATGGTAAACGATACTTTGTGAACCAAAATGTTTGCACAAATGCGCACATTACATGCATAATAAGAGGATATCAGTGCTACTAGATAGAAAGATAATGGCAAACCAAACTTCATATATATGTGGATTACAACAACGATACAAGAAGGACATGGCAAGTATGCATTTTTAGCTTGCCAACTACCTTGGTACCATCTGCACTTATGGATTTTGCTAGGTTGGCTGCATAACCATCTAGAAACTTGACACCTTTAAGGAACATGGAAAATTCTGCTCTGTGTTTTTTCGTCATGACATAGCGAGCTTTAGGGAATTTAAGCGAGGTGCCTTGCTGCATGCTGTGATATTGAGGCCTTATGTTCATATCATGCAAATGAAGCCTAGCGTTCATTGTGTCCTTTGTCTTGCCCTCCACTTTTAGCAATGTCCAAAGAATATTTTCACATATGTTCTTCTCAATGTGCATGACATCAAGATTGTGTGGCAGCAACAGGTCCTTTGTTGATAGAATATCGTCGGTAGTCCTCCGAGGGGTATCCCACGAAGGTAGATTGATCGGCAGAGGAGCGTGAGATCAAGAACAAGAAGGCAACAGAGACACACTAGTTAGAAAGGTTCTGGCCATCAGTATGACATAATACCCTACTCTTGTGGTTTGTTGGTTTGTATTAGCTATCGTATGATATGCCATGATTTTAGAGGGGGTCCCTGCCCACCTTATATAGTCTGGGAGATAGGGTTACAAGTTGGTTAGATCTAAGAGATAACCGGAAAGTAATAACTGATTACAGGAATCTTGGGATCATACATATCCTAACAGAACTCATAGTATCTTTAGGATATCTTCCTGATGTCTTGCGGAAGGCACCGAGTAGAGTCATGCCCCACAAGGCTTCTTCTTGTGGGCTAGGCCACCCCTAGGGGTGTAGCCCATGTGGTCTGCCATGCGTATCCGGGGTCATACACCCCACAGCTAGTCCCCGAGCGCCTTGTACCCATTGTGCAACATCGTCTTAAGCTTGTCCAAGCAGGTGTGAACAACACCGAGTAGTCAAGCTCATGGTCCAACCACCATGCTGAACTATCAAGCTGCGTGAGCCATCGCTGAGTAGTGTGAACCGTTGCCAAGCAGCATAACCTATTGCTGAGCAGTGTGACATGTCCAAGCACCATGAACCATCGCCGAGCAGAGTGACCAAAGTATGGCTTGCCATAAGGGTGTAAGGAGCTCAAGTTTAGAATAAAAAAATTATCCATAGTGGACCAAGTGTGCCCACCGAGCAGGAAGCCAGTCCCTAGGCGTGCCCTAGAAAGAGACAAAGCACATTCACCGCAAGGTGAAGTGTGCCCACTTAGTCCCCAAGCCTGATAGTAGGTGATGTAGTCACGTGGTGCCAGGGTTAGAAACAGAAAAACAATTAAAGACCAATGGAACAGACCACCAGTCCTCGAGCTACAGGCGGAGTTATCGGAGAAATCGAATCATGGAGGAAAAAATTGGAGTAATGGCTGTACAGTTGTAGTTACTTAGCCTCAATAAATGGAGGAGATGTCGGTGATATTTCGGCGAGGAGCAACTGAAGGCAGCGATAAATGAGCACCATGGGCTGCGGTTGCGTGGAAGCCCAGGTAGCGGCCCATTTGTCGCGTCGGAGAATTCACAACGGCGTAGATTGTGGGAACGGTTCCCAAAAAACCCTTGAATGTGGAATGGTAGGGAAGATCCTATATAATAGTGCCGCCGCAAACCCTGTTCCCACCTTTCCACTTCATCTTCCTCCTCATCTCTTGCGCCGCCAAATCCGCAACCATAGTTGCCTCCGTCGCCAAAACCTAATCGAATCTGAGCGATGGCACCAAAGAGAGGAGCTATGAAACCGAAGAAGACGAGTCCCAAGATGGTGGACGCCGTGGCCTAATGCGACGAGGAGTGGGTGCCGTCACGAATAGGAGAAGCTAAGCTAAACCATTTGGTGGAAGCTGATGTTCTCCCTGATCGTGCGACCGCCGGATGGCGGCCAGCTCTCGGTGAGTCCTTTCCCACGCCTCACACTGACGAATTAGTAGTATTCGAAGACTATTTCTAGCATGGGTTAGGGTTTCCTATGCACCCATTTCAGAGGGATCTATTGGAGCTCTAGGGGTTACTCTGTGCAATCTCCACCCCAATACCATTCTGCACATCTCCATCTTCATCCACTTTTGTGAGGCATACCTTGGCATCCTACCCCACTTCAATCTTTTCCATCACCTATTCTAGCTGAAGAAGAGAGGTGGCACTGGTTCCAAGGTGGTCGGCAGGGTGTATCTCCAGCTTTGGGATGGGATGGCGAGTGAATATCTTACCATATCGCTGAACACGTCGCTGAAGGGGTGGAACACCAGATGGTTCTACACGAGACAAAGCCACCTAGCGGTGCGTTGTAACACCGACCACATCCTAGAAAGCCAAAGGAGTTGGTCGGAGCTACCGAGCAAGGACAACATGGAGCAAGTGAATGAACTCCTCAGCTTGATAAAGGGCGTGAAGACTAATGGTGGATTGGTAGCGGTGAGTTTCATAGTGCGCCGCATACAACCCTGCAAAGAGAGGGCGCACCCAGGCTTTGAATTCAAAGGGGAGACCAACAGGACTCAAGAGAGGCCTAAAATACTTTCCAGGAGTGACGTCGAAGAGCGAACTACCAAGCTATTCGCTCTGCTATCCTCCTTCAGGCTGTTAGGGTACACGAAGCCCTTCAATTGCAAGAATCTGCCTCCTCAGGTGAATGTCTTTACTATATGTTTCTGAGAAGTTTATTTATACTGCCGAGCAATAAACTGATCCTACTCATATGAAGATCCATTCGCAGGACAGGGCGGTGTATTTCTCGGGCGTACCAAGAAACGATTGGCCTCCGTTAGTGGATGCACAATGACCTGTTCAAATTGAAGAAAGCTCCGTCGATGTCTCCTCGAAATCTGAAGGAATGGACACTGGTCGAACAGAGAGTCCTCCCCTGGTATCGGCAAAAACTAGGGGAAAGAGGCCGGTGGAAGATGAGCTGGCCTAGAAGAAGAGGAAAATAGCAATGCTGCTCCCTGCAAACCAGGCGAGATCTCTTTGGATGATGACCAGACCAATCGAACACGAAGAACCATGGTGTTCTATTGGTCTGACGACGACGACATTCTCACAACCCCCCCTAAGCACAAAAGGGCCTCCGCTCTACCCACGCGCAGAGCAACAAACTGGGGTAGGCGAAGAAGTCTGTGAGGCTCTGACAAGGAGAGTCCTCGAGCATCGAGTGGAGGGAATTGCTGTGCAGCAGACGTCGGAAATCCCCACAGAGCGAGCAACGGAAATCCCAGAGCAACAAACAACAGCAGCCCTAGAGCAGCAGGCGGAACCAAGGTCGACCGAGGAAGAGCCAAGAATTCCCTCACCGAGCACAGGAGTCAACCCCACAGCTGCGCCCGAAGGCTCTGGCCAGCACCATCGGTTCAAGAAATTAAACCATCAGACCAAATCGTAAGTGCTCTTGTGCTATAGTTAATTTGCTGTATTTTCTTTACTTATGTTGTGACTGAATAACTGATTTGATATAGTGCAAGGCAAGCAATAGATCCAGCCCCACCCGCTTAGACTGATCAGTGACCAGAAACTTGCCCTAGAGCGGTGGAGATGCTAGTGGACCACATCCTAGAGTCCCCGAGTGCTCAAAAGCATGCGAGGGAGCCAATTGCTGCCCTTGGTGGGCTTCATGGCGGCGAGCGACAGCCTACAATGGTGAGCGAACCGGTGACAACTCCTTCGGCAATGGTGGAAACGGGAGCGGAAAAGCTTTTGGCACCAAAGGAACAGACGACAGTCCCTGATTCTTTGGAGGGCATGGTCGGACTAGCTATCCGACCACCGAGCCCCAAGGTGGTCCCTCCAGCTACAATGGAGGAGGACGAGGTGGAGGAGATCATGCGTGACGAACCTCGACCCTAAGCAGTCCGGATCCTCCGAAAGCGCGGTGAAGAAATAGTTATTGTTGAAGAGGAGGACACCATCAAGGAGTTCAGGAGACTAGAGACTTCCCTTAGTGGTGTGATGAAACAGATTAAGGTGAATACTTTGTCTGGAAAGGTCTTAGTCGTTTATTGGAATTGGTTAATAATAATGTCATCATACATGTTGCAGGAAATATCTTGAGTTGCCAAGTAGTGCTACCAGCTGTTAAAGCGAATGGAGCCCCTTGCAGCGGAAAACGAAAAACTCAGAGGCCAAGAACCTCTCGGAGAAGAATATCCAGAGGGCCCAACATGAACGAGACCTTGTAGAGTCCAATGCGCGGGACCTGGAATACCAAAAGGGGGTCCTTATCGAAAACCTGGTGGCTATGTCCGAGCAAGTGTGGAGCCAGTCCGAGCAGCTGGCCGCTATCTCCGACCAACTAAAATGTGCTTCCGAGCAGCTAGAGAGGAAAAGCGAACAGCTCAATAGTGTATCCAAACAGAAAGTAGGTACGGTACATCAACAAATGTACTTTGGTATTGCTAAACAGCCACATTTCTGTTAATAACTAGTGTGCTTGTAGAGCAAGATGCTGAGCTTGGCCAGATGTGCCAGGCCATCGATCAATTTCGCCGAGAAAAAGCAAAGGAAGCAGAGCGGGTGGACAAACTTGCTGAGGAGCTGAAAGGTGAATTCCTCTTGGTTGGTATTATTGTTGTAGTAGCTCCTTGTATAACGGATCATTGTAACTTTCATAGGTTATCGTCATAAAGCCAAAGCACAGTTCGACGTGCTAGTGTAGGAGGCCAAGGTCCAGAAGGAGAACTTCGATACTGTAGTCACCGCAATTAAGCCGGTGCTTGACTACATCAACCTAAAAATAGCCACTCAGCATGACGGTAGGTGGCAACACCTCGACACCATCATTCAGAGGTGCAAGGCAGCATGGGAAAACTTCAAAACCTTCAACCGCGATTCCATTACTACCATCGCTACCCATGTCCTTGCTATTGTTCGGTCCCATTATCCGACCACCGACCTTCAGTCCATAGAGGGTGGGTTCATGGAAGGACTGAGCGACGCAAAGACCCAGCAGCTGGAGGATGAAGTGGAGGATGCAGCAAGAATGCTGATCGGTAATATAGATCTATTTAGCGAGACAGATGGTGATGGTGGAGCTCATTAATCCGATTGTAGAGTACCATCTGTAAAACCTTGACTGTGTATTAGAAAACACGAAAGCGCAAGAAATAAGTATTTATTGAATATTTGTTATAAGGTGCTTGTATATGTAATAGATGCAATTTGCTTGTAGTTTGGCGAAAAAATCCTCAGAGTTTCAAACCTGACACGATAATGCATAGCTCAAATAACATCCGAACAGTTGGTTTGCTACTGATCCCTATGGCCTTGGCCAACCCATAGTCCATAATGTTGAGCGCGGAGCCCATGCACATGTAGGAGTAATAGACATGACGCAGGAACCATGGTCGGCCACTCATGATGCAGAGCGCAGAGCCCATGGCACATGTAGGAAAAAATTGATGACTGAGTCTTTTCCATAAAAAACAGCGTGGAACGCATTTTGGTCGGAAGTTGTTATACAAACTTGGAGATAAAGGCAACATAAGCAGCATCCAAGCAATGCATTCTATGTTGAACTCTTGGCCTTGGCTAACCCATAGTCCATAATGTTGAGCGCGGAGCCCGTAGACATGTAGGAAAAATAGGTGTGACCAAGGGACCGCAGCCGACCACCCATAACACAGAGCGTGGAGCCCGTAGCATGTGTAGGGAGAAATCGGAGACTGGGTCATCTCCGAGGAGAATAGAAAAAGAAAGCATGTTGCTCTTCGATTAAAAAATGTTTGGCGATTTGGGGAAAACACGCTCGGTGATTTGGAGAAATCGTGTTCGGCGATTTGGAGAAATCATGTTCGGTGATTTGGAGAAATGCGGTCGGTGCAATTATGGCGAGTATGTATTGGAGTTCGTCATGAAGTAGCATATAGTTTGGCGAGAACAAATGGATGTTAAACCACAATAGAGACAAAACGGAGACAAGCTATGAAGACCAAAAAACATTACTGAATATAAATTTGTAGAGTACATATCTATAGTGTTTCAAGGATAGAAACGTATAAGGTGTTTGATGTGCCACGAGTTGGGAACATCGACTCCTTCTAAGTCACTTAGGTAATAAGAACCTAGTCGAGTAACCTCTTTGATGACATAAGGCCCTTCCCAGGGGGAAGAGAGCTTGTGCAACCCTTCAGTCTTTTGTTTTCTGTGGAGAACGAGATTGCCAACATCAAATGAACGACCTTTGACATTTTGGTTGTAGTACCTCCGCAAGCCTTCCAGATATTTAGCTATATGAATTCAGGTGATTAGGCGCTCTTCTTCGGCTCTCTTGACGTCCTTAGACTGAATAGCCTCGGTCTGCTCTTCATCATAATTTTCCACTCTAGGTGCTCAGAAAGTAACGTCCACTGGTAGTATGGCTTCTGAACCATAGACCAAAAAGTATGGAGTTATGCCAGTGCTATGACTAGCTCGAGTACGTAGTCCCCAAACTATAGTTGGAAGCTCCTTGAGCCATCTGCTTGGGTGCTTTTCTTCTTTCTGATACAGTCGCTTTTTTAGGGCATCAAGGATCATACCATTCACCCGTTCGACCTGACCGTTGGCTCTTGGATGGGCAACGAAAACATATTTGATGGAGATGCAATGGTCTTCATAGAAGCCCTAGAAATGATGTCTAGTAAACATAGTTCCAAGATCGATGATGATGCTATTTGGTAGACCAAATCTGTGGATGATATCTTCAAAGAGCTCAATAGCCTTCTTTGCAGCAACCGAGGTGAGCGGTTTATATTCAATCCACTTGGAGAACTTGTCAATGGCGACATACACGTACTGAAAACCACCTGGTGTTGGCTTGAAAGGCCCAATCATGCCCAGTCCCTAGCATGCAAAGGGCCAGGAAGCTAGGATGGTTTGAAGCTCTTGCGTCGGCATGTGTATTTGCTTAGCGAAGAATTGGCATCCTTCACAATGTCGGACGAGATCTTCGGCATCAGTGATGGCTATGGGCCAATAAAAACTAGCTCAGAAAGCCTTGCCGACCAATGTTCTTGAGGCTGCATGGTTGCCGCAAGAACCAGAGTAAATTTCAAGAAGTAGCTTCACTCCCTCCTCTTGGGTGATGCATTTTTGCAGTATCCCTTCCTTGGCACTCTTCCTCATCAAGCTACCATCCACCAGCACGTAAAGCTTGCTTCAATGAACTAGGCATTTAGTTTCAGTCTTGTCTACAGGTACCTCAGCGCTGGTGAGGTACTTGATGAATTGCTCCCTCCAGTCGGCGATCGGCGATGGTATCGCAAGTACCAACTGGTTGGTGGGGGGAACTTCTTTGACTTCCTTATCTTCTTTGATGGATGGCTCTAGGAGATCCTGAACAAAGACTCTCGGTGGGATCACGGCACGAGAAGAACCCAACTTAGATAAGTGGTCGGTGAGTTGATTTTGGTCATGTACCACGTGGTGATACTCGATGCCATAGAATTTTCCTTTGAGCTTTCTAATTTCCGCATAGTAAGCATCCATCTTATCGCTGGAATAGGACCAGTCCTTGTTGAGCTGGTTGATAACTAGCGTGGAGTCCCTGTACACCACGAGGCATTTGATGCTGAGCTCAACAGCTATACGAAGACCATGGAGACAAGCTTCATATTCCGAGGCATTGTTGCAGGCCGGGAAGTGTATCCGAAGAACATATCATAGCTTATCCTTGGTCAGCGTAATGAATAGAATGCCTACACCAGCACCGTTGATGTTAAGGGTGCCATCAAAGTACATCATCCAGTGTTTGGGGCAAGCAGCGGCGATGGGCTCTTGGATCTCGGTCCATTCAACGGCAAAGTCAGTGAGCGCCTATGACTTAATGGTAGGTCTACTTCTGAATTCGATGGAATATGTGCCGAGCTCAACAGCCCATTTAATGATGCGGCCATTGGCCTCTTTGTTACAAAGAATGTCCCCCAATGGGAACTCGGTGACCACGGCGATCTTGTAGTATTCGAAGTAGTGTCGGAGCTTGCGTGACATAACCAAAATTGCATATATCAGCTTTTGTACCTAAGGATAACGAGTATTTGGCTCATTAAGTACTTCACTGATAAAGTAGACTAGACATTGCACCTTGTAAGCGTGCCTAGCTTCCTCGCGTTCGATGACAATAGCTATGCTCACGACATGAGAAGTGGCGACGATGTATATTAGCAGTCTCATCTGGCCTTGGTGCTGTCATGATCGATGACTTTGTTAAGAACAACTTGAGCTACTTGAAAGTTGAGTTTGCCTCCTCCGATCAGGTAAAGCGCTTAGAGGCCTTGAGGAGCTTGAAGAAAGGTAGCCCTTTTTTGCCAAGGTGTGATACGAAGTGGCTTAAAGCAGCCATGCAACCTGTAAGCTTCTGTATATATCTTTGACACATGTTGGCCATTTCATATTGGTGATGGTGGAGACCTTGTTAGGATTAGGCTCGATGCCTCAAGTGCTAACGATGTAGCCTAGCAGTATACCGGATGGAACTCCAAAGATGCACTTTGAAGGGTTCAGCTTCCATCGGTACTTGTTCAGGTTGGCGAAGGTTTCTTCAAGGTCGGAAATAAGGTTGTTGGATGTCTTGGTCTTGACAACCACATCATCAATGTAGGCTTCGACGTTGCGGCCGATCTGTTGGTCGAGGCACATCTGAATGGCCCTTTGATAGGTAGCCCCGATGTTCTTGAGTCTGAAGGACATAGTTTTGTAGCAGTATGCACTGAAAGGTGTAATGAACAACATCTTTATCTAGTCTTCTTCCTTGAGGGTGATCTGATGATAGTTGGAGTAACAGTCAAGGAAGGATAGTAGTTCACAGCCGGCAGTAGAGTCTACAACCTCATCTAACCAAGGCAAGCCAAAGGGGTCTTTAGGGTAGTGTTTGTTAAGATCAGTATAATCAATGCACATTCTCCATTCTTTATTCTTTTTTCAAACAAGAATAGGGTTTGCTAACCAATCTAGATGTACACTTCTTTTATAAACCTGGCAGCTAAGAGCCATTTTATTTCTACCCTAGTAGCATCCTTCTTGTCTAGCATGAATCGGCGGAGTTTCTGCTTGATCGGTTTGGCGGTCGGTGAGACATTCAAGGAGTGCTCGATCTTCTCCCGTGGTACCCCTGGCATGTCTGCAGGTTCTAAGCAAACACATCGGCGTTGGCACGTAGGAAGGAGACGAGCGCGCTTTCCTATTTGGGGTCAAGGTGAGCCCCAATCTTCATAGTCTTGGAGGCATCGTCGAGGCCGAGGCCGACCTCCTTGATTTCCTTGGACTTGGCGGAGGCATGGGGAAGCTCTAGCTCCGGAATCTCCATGTCATCGGTGGGTGCTGTCTTGGCTTCGGCGACCATGCTAGCCATCTGGATGGAGAGGTCGGTGGCTTCAGCAAGAGCGAGACTCTCTGTCTCATAGGCATAGGCAACGGAGAGGTTGGCCCATAGAGCCAGGACTCCTACAGGCGAAGGCATCTTCAACACTAGATACGCATAGTGTGGTACGGCCATGAATTTGGCCAGAGCTAGTCGGCCAAGTATGGCGTGGTAGGCTGTGTCGAAGTCGGCGACATAGAAGTTGATATGCTCGACGTGGTAGTTGCTTGCCATGCTAAACTGTACTGGTAGGGTGATCTCTCCAAGTGGTCTGGATGCCCTTCTAGGTACCACACCCCAGAAGGAGGAGTCCAAGGGTGTGAGATCTGATATCATGAGGGCCAACTCCCTTAGGGCCCCGGCGAAGTGTAGGTTCAAAGCACTGCCACCATCAACAAGGACTTTTTTGAAGAGCACCTTCTGGATGGTTGCATCGAGGACGAGGCATAAGCCTATAGCCACTGAGTTGGGTTTATTCTTCCTTCGTAGGGCTCGACCTCGGTGATCTTAAAACCATAGGGCCATCGAAGCATTCAGAGTGCCCTTGTAAAAGCCGGAGGCCCCTTAGGGTTGTCGACACTGTCATCTGTGGCATTGTGGTCAGGGATGGGCTCGAGGGCTGAGTCTAGGTTGCCATACTCCTTTTCATAATCCTAGCGGTGATGCACTTCGTCTTCATGGCGACCAAAGCGACGTTGCTCGATACGCTGCCGCGCATCTCGGAGGTTGCTAAGATGTACTCTAGCATCCTATTTGACCTCCTGGTCATGCTGGCGATGGTGTTTGGCGTGATGCCCCCTAGGTCCCCCCTAGAGAGGTAGCGACTGGTCGGTGAAACAGCTTTGACTAGGGCGGCAATTGGACCTCAGCGCAGCTGATCGGTGAATCATGCTCGTAGAGCACAAAGGTCCCTGATCCTCGCGGATCTCATTGACCTGACAGTGAGCCGCTTTAAGCATGGTGGTGATCTTGGTGAGCTTGGGCATTTGAGGGAAATGAGCGAGCTCATTGGCGGCTACTACCAAATTGGCGCTTGGAGTCTTAAAGACATCGTGGCCATCGACGCGAAGAAATTCTTCATCGAGGTCATGGTGCAGCGAGAGCGATCTTCGTTGAGAGTCAAGCCGATTATTTCGAGCAGCCTTGGCCCTCGTGATGGCTGCCTCGTTTTCTTGCCGCTACGCATGGTTGATGTTTCGGTTCTCCCGAGCAACGCGCTCCTCCTCGGTTTCACTATTCCAAGGAGGGCTGTCAATGCTGACGTTGAAGATTGCACCACCCCAAAAGGGTGGAAGGAGAAATTGATCGGAGAAGGTTTTGGCGAGGGTCTCCATAGAGCCCTGAGACTCGGAGCCTGGAGTTTCTTCTAGGATGGTCTGGAGGTGTGCCCTGGGGCTCTGGCCTAAGTGCAACGTGTTGACGGCTGATGGAAGCAGGATGGTGACCTGGTCGGCAAGTTTGCCCCTTAGGACATGTTGGTGAATGGCTGCGGCATTAGAGAACTCGAAGGGTAGGGCCGTAACCCCTGTAGTTTCCTGAGCAGCCTCCGATAGATCTAGATCGGAGGGTGGTTGGCGCTGAACAAGAGTGTACAGTGCCGATTCGGCGATGGAGAGACAATTGCTGAGCTTCAGTCTGACCCAATCGATGGATTCGATCAGATCATCGTTGTTGATGGGCCTCCTCTGGTAGCGAGGAAGCGGATGGCGGGTTGTCGCTAAAGGAGACCTCAGAATCAGCTTTGAGATTAGATCTGTAGTTGCAGGTGCGGGGGTGGCTGGCGCAGAACCAATCTGCCTTGGCTCAAGGAGCTCTCTGACTCCATCAGCATTGATGACCCACAAGATGTATCCAACCATGAAGATCTGGCTGGGCTACGGAAGGGACAAAGAGACTGCAGAAAAAGCCATCTTGTTCGATCAGGAAACAACACGCACACCCCTACCTAGCGTGCCAACTGTCGACCGAATATTGTCGGCAGTCCTTCGAGGGGTATCCCACGAAGGTAGATTGATCAGCAGAGGAGCATGAGATCAAGAACAAGAAGGCAACATAGACACACGAGTTATACAGGTTCAGGCCATCAGTATGATGTAATACCCTACTCCTATGGTCTATTGGTTTGTATTAGCAATCGTATGATATGTCGTGATTTTAGAGGGGGTCCCTGCCCACCTTATATAGTCTAGGAGGTAGGGTTACAAGTCGGTTAGATCTGAGAGATAACCGAAAAGTAATAACTGATTACAAGAATCTTGGGATCATACATATCCTAACAGATCTCGTAGTATCTTCAGGATATCTTCTCGATGTCTTGCGGAAGGCACCAAGCAGAGTCGTGCCCCACAAGGCTTCTTCTTGTGGGCTGGGCCACCCCTAGGGGCATAGCCCATGTGGTCTGCCATGGGTATCTGGGGTCGTACACCCCACATCCTTCCAATACGGTAGCCCCAACCAAGCATATTTTCGATTATAAAGCACTGGCTCTCCTCGCTTTCGTTTCCTTTTTCCACCATGCTTACTTAGGTAGACATCTTTAACCTTCTCGAGTTCCCAATTCTCAAATATATTTGTGTGCCTCCTCACATGATTTTGGTATGTTGCTCCTAGGGAATGCATCTTATTGCAACGCTAATAGTGCATCAAAATAGTTGTTGCTAACTCGATAGTGGGACTTGATATAGAGCAACTTGACAAGGAAGGAGAATCTTGAGAAGGTAGATCTAGAAGAAATTGATTGCTTCAACTCATCCAACACTCTTTCAAACTTTGGGACTCTTCCAACCCGCTCTTCATATGTCAATAGGTTTTGAACTAAATCATTAAAATCCAGTAATATGTTATCATCGTCGTCCTCCTGCTCCTCCTCCTTCGTAATACAACCATCATGATGAGTTCCATGCACATCTGATGGATCTATAATGTTAGTACCTCCTCCCTCTTCCCCATGATGAATCCATGTAGTGTATGTGGGTGACATTCTGTATATAAGTAAGTTGTCCTTCACCTACTACCAAGTTTTAACATCCTAGTTAAGACAATGTGTACATGGGCAAGGGAACTTTTGCTCTGGGTATTTTTATTCAACTATATCCATGAACTCTTCAACTCCTACGATGAACGTCGGCGAGAATGGTCTCCCATTAGGAATCTAGGACCTATCCATCTGTTGTAGCAAAAGTATGCAAAATCTATCAGAGTTTAGACCATTGGGTGGACAATGGCAAAACTAGCATTAGAACAAAGCATACAGTGTTCGAGAGCACTAATCTGTTCATTAGTTCATATCATACTATAGGATAGTGTGGTTTTCTATTTTTGTGTGACAAAAGCATTGATTTCAATTGAAATTCATACAAAATAGCCTTTCTTGATGTGTACTTTACTTTATCATGTATAGAAAATGCAGTCCTATAATCACAGAAGGAGGTACTCATACTTTTGTCCTACGAACTGGCATGGGTCCGCTGCAAGCCACCTTTGTCGTGGCACACACTTGATCATGCAAATGCCAATGCCGCCACACTCCACTAGGAGAGCCCCACCACACCACGAAAAGGATGCCTGAGCCACCATAGCAGACCAGGGATCCTCCGCCTCTGCCTCCACCACCGCTACCGCAAATCCAGTAGGCATAGATTTGTTTCCACTTGCAAGGGATATCCAATTTAGGTCAACCTATAGGTCATCCACATAGCCAATAGGATACTATAGTGACTCCAAAGAGATATCAGCAGAGCCAGGCATCTAGCATAATGGTAAAGATGCTCCATTTCTTGGTCCAGATCTCGGGTTTGACTACCAGGTATCAGATGTTTTTTTTGAGAAATTAAACACCGACAGCACACATGGTACACATGACACGCAAACCGTTGGGTCCCATAGGTTGGATGGAGATGGAGAAAGGTCCCATAGGTACACATGACATGCAAGCGTCGGGTCGCAAAGGTTGGATGGTCCCATAGGTACACATGACACGCAAACCGTTAGGTCCCATAGGTCGGATGGAGATGGGCCATTAGGTCCCATAGGTCGGATGGAGATGGAGAACGGTCCTATAGGTACACATGACACGTAAAGTGACATGCAAGCCGTCAGGACCCATAGGCCAGATGGAGATGGAGAATGGTCCCATAGGTACATGTGACATGTAAGCTGTCGGGTACGCATCATGGATGAGTAACTGTAGGTCCCACAAGGTACATGTTGGATGGAGAAGGGTCCCATAGGTACACGTCGCATGGAGAAAGGATCGAGCTGAGACTTTTATGACAAATTGCAAGCATCACTGATGAGTAACTACAGGTCCCATAGCTACACGTCGGATGGAGAAAGTACCATGTGGAGATCCATGACAAAGCAATGTTCATTATAGATCGAATATTATTTGTCACAGATGTGTAATTAGTTCAATGATGAAGCCATGTTCATCATAGTATTAAAGGAGATCATCACAGATGAGTCGCATGAGTGGTCTGTGCTGAAACCCTATGCTCTTCTTTGACATTTTTTGTGATGATGCCTGATTTCATCATAGATAGGGAGTGTTGAAGGATCGTCACCACTGATCTATGATGAAACCAAAATTTTCATCATAAAATGCGATCTTCTATGATGGTTTGGGATTCGTTATTAAGATTTTTGTCATATAAGTGGATATTTCTAGAAGTGTAAAATTATGGAAGGTTTATCTAGGAAATTAGCATCCAATGAAAAAATGTTAGAAAATATAAATAATAGAATGAATAACTTCTCCTCATCCATTAAAAACTAGTATAACTTTAATAAAATGATAGAATCATAAATAGCTCAACTGGTGACTGTTGTTCCTTCGACCAACAATGGTAAGATTCTAGGACAACCGGAAGAACTCGAAATGGCAAATCTTGTCGATATTCGCAATGCAGTATTCTACAAAGAACCATCTAGCAGAGGATGGGAGGATTATTCCTTGCCCATCAAGAAAGGTGCTCCAGGAAGACCCAACATCTCCATAGCCAATGGACCTCATGTGTTCTAAGAAGCTGTCTGCGATTTTGGAGCAAGCATTAACGTTATGGCACATGTAATTTATGAGAAAATTCATGGAGATTCTTTGTAATACACAACCAAGCGTTTGCAACTTGTAGATCGATCACTCTGCTACCCTAAGGGAATTCTTGAAGACATCTGTGTATGAGTCGGATGTTTGTACGTACCTGTAGACTTCATCATTTTGGACATGGGCCGAGATTTAAGTGCACCCATTATTTTGGGTCAACCTTTCCTGAGCACCACAAAAGACATCATTTATGATGATAGTGCCAAAATATGTTTCACTATTAAGGATAGAAGGGAGAAATTTACTTTCAAGAATCGTATATTGCATTCTCCTAGTCATCCATAGGTGTAATCTCTGATAGAGGACATAGCAAACAAGAAGAAAAACAATAGAAGAGTAAGAAAGTCAAGGGCCAGGCAGCCAAGAGACGAATCAGTCAAGATGATCAACACACTTCGATAGTAGTATGACCATCTTCTTGCTTCACCACTCCTTGCCAAGAAGGAAGATGCAGGCGTAACGACAATCAAGTGTACAATCGGACTAAGAATTTTTCACAACACCTTCTATGATGTTGGATTGGGTGTCAACGTCATGTCCAAGGTAACTTATGACTATTTGTTTGGTGAACCCTTGTTTCCTAGATATATGCAATTATAGATGGTGGACCAAACAATCTGATTTCTAGAGGGAATAGCAAAAGACATCATGGTTAAGATACAAGATAACTATGTCCCTACCAACTTCATGATTCTCAACATAGGAGAAGAAGAAGATGTACCTATCATCCTTGGAAGACCATTGATCAACACTACCAAGGCGATCATCTATGTCGGATCAAGACAAATTCACTTCTAATTTCTAGAACAAAAGGTATGATGCAATTTCAATAGTTATATAACATATGAGCAGACAAAGAAGATCCATCCCAAGAGAAGACGTTGATCATCCAAATGTTGGAGGAATCAACTCCCAAATAATGAAGATGAAGGACAAGTCGAGAACGATGAATCTACTACACCAAAATCAAATTCACAACCTAAGCAGGTCTAGAAGGAAAAGGTGGCATCATCATCAGAGTCACCATCACGAGAGGTGCAACCATCAAGGTCTCCATCTTTGGCACCGATTGATGCACCCAAAGAATAAATAAAGCTAGAGAAGTCTGGTTTGGTGGACTCAAAACACCAAACCCTCGTCTTGAGGTAAAATCGGTAGTTATCCATATTTACTTTTCATAATGCATAAATTATTTTTAGTTTAGCATATTTATTTTTCTACATTTGCAAATAAAATAAAAAATTTCATTACTACATTATAATATCCCAAGCCCCATGTGAATAATTTTTATGGTGTGTAAAAACCCGCAAGATTATTCATCATGGTGGCATAAAAAATAAAAACACCATGCATACATCTAGTTATATTTCACTGTATCATAAAATATTTTCTATGAAGCACATATATAGTTGTATATAGAGAAAATATAGGAAACCAGGACCCATAGGAGACACCTACGACCCACTAAACCACCACCATGCACAGAATTCTAGAGATCGTATCTCCACCGGGCAAAACATTATCTTAGTTAACCATTAAGCAAAGCATCACCTGGTGGTGGATGAGGCCATTTGGGCCTTGGGTGGGGTGGCATGTAAGACCCTAGGTGTTAAGCTTGCATTTATCCTTGGCATTGCATGAGGACAAGCATCATTGATCATTCATGAGCATGAGTATTTCAAATATGATCTCTATGTTGGCTTATATTGCATGTCTTGTCACTAAATTGCCTTGCATTTGTTAGGGTTATATATGTAACCAATGTATAACATGATTGTGAAACCTTAGGAATACCTTAAACATGTTTAGAGTGTCACTAGGAACAACTTTGGTATTCATGACTAAGGCTGGTTTGGTCTCTAAGTCATATCTATAGTGTAAATCATCATTTGCAAGTTGTATGTTTGACTTGAGTTCAACATCACTTTAGGAACTTTGCATGGCTATGTACCCTAAAACAAAGTTGTATAACTCAAGTAGTGTAACAACTTTTATTTTTGGGTCATAGGCTAGTTCAGCTCCTAACATGCTTGAATTTGGCTCACAAGAATCAACATTGCGCTATTTTTGGAACTTAGGAATTTTTCTAAGTCATATTGAGTTTACAGTTTTGTTGTGGCTGACTATGTGATGAATTAACTCCATAATTGTTGTGAATTAGGAGATGAGTTCTAAAGCAATATTGTAGCCTTCACTTAGATCTCCAACTTTGATTAATAGAGTTTGTGCTAACTAATCACGGTTTAGGAGCTTGGAAGGGTTGAAATTATGTCATCAGGTTTGCCATCGGGCTCCGATGGTCGAAGTCGCCTCACCGTGGGTGGCCGACCACATTAGGCCGCAGACGCCATGTGGCTGCCATACACCGCCGATGGCCTAGCGAGTCAGGCCACGTTGGACACAAAGGCCCCACGCCCTCTCGTTCACTCCTATGCCCTCATTCCCTCTCTGTTGCTCTCTCTTGCACTCACAGCAGAGCTACCCTCGCTGACGCGCCACCGTGCTGCTCCGCCGTTGCCTAGCGCTGGTGCCACCGCACCATTGCCAGCTATGCCATCTCCATCTAGTCATCAGCTATGCCATCTTCCTCTCTACCTCCTCGACATAGTAGCAGGGCCAGGCGAGCTACGGTGAGGGCAAAATCATTGTTCTCATCCTTGTTGGAACCTCGGCTTCTATGGCTGCCTTCATAGCGAGCTCGCTGCTGCTTGGCTCCATTGCACATTCCTTCTTCTCCTTCATGTTAGAGCTTGGTTAGGGTGTGTCCCAGCTTGTAGAGTGACATTAAGGCAAATCGTTGCCTTGTTGGTAAGGAAAACGGCGCGCAGCACCGCCACGCTCTCACCACTGCACCACCGTGCACGTGGACAGACCTCGTCGACGTGTCCCACCTAGCCTAGGTAGCCTCTATTGGTTCTTGCCAGGCCTTGCTATGGCTAGAAATGGTTGGCACACCTCCGTGCAGTGCCGCCGTGCCACCATGGCCGACGACGAGCAAGCTTCGGTGCATCCGCTCTGCCACCACCGATACCAGTCGACGAGGATGATTGAGTAGAACACATAGGTGGGTTCAGTTTCACCAGAGAGCTCACCGTCGGTGAGCCAGCGTCGGTCAAACTCGCACCCCTATTTCAGTTCACTGACATGCGGGGTTCGCTGAACAGTGGGTCCTAGGCATCAGCGAGTACACTTAGGGTTTAGTTTTATTTCTTTTCCATATTTTTGTGCTAACTATGAAAATGATATCTAGAGCTAGGAGTGTCCAATTTTGGTGGACCAAATTTTTTTTGCATTCCATATGAAGTGTAGTATTTTATGAAAATATGAAATGTACTGTTTCTAGCATTTTTAAAGGTGAATAAAATGTAGCTAGATAAGTGTTTTTTGAATGTTTGCAATCTTTTAAAATGTGTAACTTGAGATAGGAATGTGATAAAATTGTGATTCTAATTTTGCTGGTCTTGTGTTGACATGCTCTAGCTAGGAAAATTATTAAACTTACAGTAAACTTGATTGAAATAGGATCTTTCTATTTATCTATTAATAAATGGTGTTTTCTTAGGAAAATTATAGGGATAAAAATAAGTAACATAATGCTATGCAAATTTTTGTGCAGTATTATGGCACTAGGATGAAGCTAAGAAAAATATAAAATCTTTTGTTTGACACTTTTCTATAGGGTTAACTATTTTTATTAAAATAAACCTTGCTAGCTTGTCATTTTTGTAGATGATGTTTTACATGTACAAATGGTATGAAATTTTTACAGTAGTTTATTGGGATCACTTGGAAGCTACTGTAATTTTATGAGAATTTATTGTGCACATTTGGTATATGTTTGTTATTTCACTTAATGATCTAATTAAATTAATAAAGGCATTCCAATAAATAAATTGTGCTTGACCATGATGTTTTCTATTGTACTTGTGATACATATGTACAGTTGATGTTAGTAGTAAGGCTTAGAAGCAATTGGTTGTTTGCAACTAATTAATTATTGCTTTATAATTCAAATAAATGGTTGCATGTATAGTTTTGGTTGAGTTGATAATTTAATGTTGATAATGGTTTTTTCTGTAAAACTGTTAATAACAAAGATGTAGATAACTTACTGATCCATCTTGTGTTAAAGTTTCATAGTCATAGGCCTTAGGGTTTAAGAGTTTTGGTTGTTAGAAGTTTGTTGTCCGAAATGTTTACTTTCTGGACAGATTTGAATAATTGAATTGTTTAACCTAGATAACTATTGGATCACATCAAGGGTATTAAAACAAAGTTGTAGACAATTTCATAAGCTTTCCATAATGTCCAGAACCATATTATTTTGATGTATATAACTCCAGTTAGGGTCAAAACAAATATCTATTGTCTTGTAGTCCAGTAAATAGATTACAGAAGTGTTTGCTTAAGTAGTAGAGAAGAGATATGCACCTACTCAGTAGAATAGGATGCACTTGTTATTACCTTAATACCATGCTATTGAAAGTGCTTATAAGGATGCATTCATCATGTTATATCATATTATACGTGTCATCATATATGCATTCGCGATATCTTATTCCATGCTCATGCATATAGGATCGACCAAAGAGATAATGCTGTTGGAGTTCAATGAAGAAGAGGAAGGGGATCAGCAGGTGACTCCTCAAGCCATAGCTCCAAGAGAAGAGGAGCAGACTACCAAAGAGCTCCCTGAGTGCCCAGATCACTGACCCACCTCTTTCCTCAAAGGCAAGCCCCAAAGCATTCTAAGTCTCCCTTGTTTTACAAAATACTATTTGAGTCCTTTATGTTTGATGCATTAGGTATAAGAGTTGATTGGAAACACTTGATGCATGGAACTACCTTGTCTAGATATATATACCTTTAACCATGTGTAGGTACAGGATCGAATATATGCTTAGCCATGCTTAGACCGATAGAAGTCAGGTGATTTCCTATCACCTACAAGATATAGGTGGATACCGAAGCACGGTTGGCTATATTTTGCTATCATGGAAAAGAACCATGGGGTAATGTAAATGGAGGCCGGGCGGAGTCTATGTGTAGATTGACTCATGTGATTCCGTCTATGTCGGTTAAGGACTGTACCGTTCTTGGCACTTCTGACAAGATTGAATGCATGCCTATCACTTAGTTGGCTGGAAACTCATTCTGACCATGAAGCCGAGTAGCTCAACTCAAGCCAAGCCCAGCTCTATTAAAGTGCGCACTCTAGATGGTAGTAATGATGTGCGAGGAGCTAGACATGAGCCCAAGGGTAGACCGGGCCTGAATGTCCTGGTAGCTAGTTGTCCCTGATTGTGCAGCGCTGGGTGAACACATGAAATGTGAACTTGAGTTGTACCAAAGGTGACCAAAGGTGACCATTGATCTAGTCTGCCTAGGTTTGTGTTAGAAATAAATTCCTAGCTGGTTGAAATCGATTTGAATCACCGTCTCTCCTGGATAGTAAGAAACTTTGCTAGCCCCAACATCATAGTAATTGTATTATAGAATGTGATGGTTCGGATAAACATGGAATTACTACACCTGCTATAGTTACTATTATATACTATCAAATGATATACCACATGTTTGGCATAGGTTAGTTGCTAATCTAGAGGTGAATAGCTATAATTAACTTAATGACTAAAGATAACTATATAACTGAGTTAATCGCTTTTTATGCCAAATGTTGTCAAGCTACCTCCATTTATAAAGCCTTGCATAATCCTCAGAGTCAATTTATTTCTAGTTTATGATGAGTAAGTCTAGCTAAGTACCTTCTATTACTCAAGGTTTTATTCTCATTGTCGCAGATGGTACAGTTTATCATGACTATTGCAACCACTGCTTTTGTCCCACTATGGATGAGGAGTGAGCCCTAGGCAGGCATCCTTAATAATCCTTTTTATATGCTTTTGTGGGTTATGATCATGAGTTGGCACTGTATTTGAACTATGTTGACAAATGCTAGTTTTGAACTTTAATTTGCTTCCACTACTATCTATCAAACTTGGTTTGTAATAACCTTATTTTGTACTATGATGAATGAACTATATTTGTGACCTTTATGTAACATGTGACATATATGTTGAATCATGTATGATCTTGGTTGTATGTAGATCGTTAATCGAGACCCGTTGTGGTACTCAATGAACTACCAGGTTTATATGGGCTCAAGTATGACAGTGCGACCGCTTGCGGGATGCCATTGTAGTTGTGCTCTTATAAATTGGTTGGTTCTGCGATAGCTGGCATCGGAGCAAGATTCAACATTAATTGCCATGTGTATTTAAAACAAAGGTTTTTGTTTTCCAAAACCAGTTTCTAGCAACTAATAGCTATATAAATAGGGTTTGAAATCTAGTGTGTGCCAGTTATCACTTCCTTTATGCCCAATTAAGGACTTTAGGTGGCTAATTAGGTACTAACTTCAGGGTTTTCATTTTCATCGTCCATACGGCGTGCTATTGTATGGATGCCATTCACTTGAGTGGTAATGTATGGATCAAATGCCTCTACACCGGGTATGAAGGTAAGTTGAGCTAGCTTTGATACGACTATGAGCGTGCGGTCGAGCAGAGCTAGCTTTGATATGATTGTGTATACATGCTTGCATGTGTGTATGGTGCGTATTTAATTGTGGGTAATAAATTGTCATTGGTAGCTTTGATATAGAAGTATATGTATGGGTATATATATGGAAGTATTTAGTTACAACCTAGAGCCTTGATTTACATTCTGCATATATAATTGTGGGGTTGGGCTGAAATGAAATTCTTGTGCAGGTACACTAACAGCGAAATGTGTAGCCTGACTAGCTACGCTATATATGAGAGAACGTATGTATGCCACCATGTATGTCATTAGAAATAATTTTTTTCCTATGTTTGTAAGGACATACGGAACATGCCTGCATCATGATAAATTATTATTCCATACTTCCATTGTTCCTCCCCTTATAAATCTCTTACTCGGTTATGTAACTCATATCCATTATGACTTTGTCTCATGAGAGTTGCACATGTTGTTCATATAGATGGCAGCACTGGCTGGAAGTGATAGTTTACTGTTGATGTTTGGAACTCCTGCCCTACTTTGGAGAGTTTTGCACTATGCGGGGTAGTATGAACTGCCCCTCAATAACTAGAATGAAGTATACCTAGAGGGACAACCATACCATCTCATACCCAAGCACCCTTCTAGTAGGAATGGAAGGCGGAATATGAAGGAAGAACTCCTTGGGAGGCTACCCAAGTAGTAGCCTTTGAGGTACTAAGTTAGATTTGTTAGCAGCATGGGGATGAGCTTACTAGCAGTACCACTAGTACTTTTCCTTGGGTGGATCCATCCACAATAGTATGGGCATAGCGCAACAGCAATGCGTTGGTCTAAGATCGAGATGAGCGGGCAGACAGTTCTAGTCCTACCATGAGTGCCATGTTTGCAGTAATGAAGATGTTCTACACTCGTTAGGACAATAGGGACTTCTAGCAAGAGTCCTATACCACTTGCATGGATAAGCTCATGAGAGCCAAAGCTGCACAACGTAAGCTCAAGAAGCATGTGCGCAAGCACAAAAAGGCAGCAAGTGAGGCTCGATGGGAAACTGATCAAGCATATGTAGCTTTGGGAAATCTCCACACCCAAATGGAGCAAGTTGATCAACAGAGAGCTATCGCCCAAGAGGCAAGAGTGGATGATCAAGCAATGTTAGTAGGACTGTGGGAGTAGCTCAAGGCCACCCATGCCAAGGCATTCATAGCTACGCACCAGCAGATCCTAGCAAACAACCGTGCAGCTATGGTAGAAGCAGAACAAGACAGGACCCACGCCATGAGCGTCCAGCAAGACCGTGTCGAGAGGGACTTGCTATAGTAGCTTGCACAGACCTAGAATGTAGTAGTTGATCTTTAGCATGAGGTCAAACAACCAACTGCACCTGATGCTTGATGAGGAAGAAGAAGATCCAGAGATGTTAATTGAAGATGATGGTTGGGACGAGGAAGAAGTGGAGCTAGAGAATGAGGATGATCCTATCTCTGACCTCGACAGCGATCATAATGAAGATTAGAGTTGCCTAGTGGCTAGTTCAAGCGTTAGATGTATCCCTGCTATTTATGTAATGGACTTGTAGCTTGAAGTTTGGTAATGGTGATTTGACTTTCGTGTAATATTAACACTTTGCATGTTGTTTCATGATGGGTTGAACTTTAATGAAATTCTAGTTTCATTCTACTAGTGATTATGACTTGTATGTTAACGCGCTACGAGCCCAATAAGTGATCAAATTGGTGATGTCATGTTGCGAGAATGAATTATTATGCCTCTATTTTATTTTATGAATTCAAGATTCTCTCCAGTAATTTTAGTTTGGCATGATTATACAGTTCATCTGCAATCTCTTGACATTATCCAATAATTAGTTATTGCAACTTTGTAGATGACTCGCACTTGTGCTAGAGTAGGCAATAGCCAAGAGGGCAACGACGGTGACTTACCACCACCACCACCACCGTTAGCTAATGAATTCTTTGCACAATTCTTGGGTAGTCAGAGAACTATGGAGGAAACCCTATGCCTCATTGCATAGAATATGGCTTGCACCCATTAGCAACAACAGGGGCCTAAGCTAAATTAGTACAGCTCTTTCAAGGATTTCCTTGACACCAAGCCTCCTATCTTCAAGGTGGCCAAAGAACCACTTCAGGTGGATGAATGGCTAAACAATATTGAGCAAAAGTTCTATCTATTGAGGGTCATAGAACATCAGAAGGCAGAATATGCATCCCATCAGCTGCAGGGACTGGTTGGGATATGGTGGACCCATTTCCTATCCTCTTTACCTACCAATGCATAGGTCACATGGGAGCAATTCAAGTTAGCCTTTAGGGGACACCACATTCCCCCAAGGCTAATGCGCATGAAGGCAGCTGAGTTCATGCAACTCACACAAGGGACCAAGACCCTTACTGAGTACATGCATGATTTCAACAATCTATCCCATTATGCCCTAGGTTTTGTCGATACAGAAGAAAAGAAGATCAAAAGCTTCAAGAGTGGTCTTCACACTAAGTTGATGAAAACTATGGCCAACTCAAGGTGTGCCATGTACAATGAGTTCATTAGTGATGCCTTGACTTAGGAGAACCACAACAATCTGCATATGGTAGCAAAGGGCCGCAAGAGGGTAGCTGAGGCAGGCACCCTAGGGTCTTCTCAGTCCAAAGCTCCAGTGGTAGCTAGACCACAGTTTTGACCACCACCAGCCAAGTTTAGGCCTCCTCCACCAAAAGCCTAGGCCAACTGACCTCAGAAGGTGTTTCATAAGGCATTCACCATTGCCTTACCCAAGGGGAATGGAGGGCAAGGAAGCTTAGCAGGACCTAGGAGCAATCAACCATGCTTCAACTGTAATCAATTGGGTCATTGGGCCAAGGAATGCCCCATCCTAAGAAGAACAACAATCAAAACTAGGGAAATTAGAGACATGCCAATCCTAAAGCACGTCCTAGATACGTGCACTACACTACTGTTAAAGAGGTTCCCGTAGGAGAGGTTGTCACCGCTGGTATGTTTCTTTTTAACAAACATCCTGCCATTGTTTTATTTAATTCGGGAGCTTCTCATTCATTTATGAGCCAAGCATTTGAATCTAGATATGATCATAAAGTAATTGAGGTAAGCAAGGGTGGTTATAGTATAAGTTCAGCTGGGGCTACTATCTCTACTAATAAGATAGTGAGAAATGTGCTCATCTCTATACAAGAGATGGAGTATACGATGGATCTGATAATATTACCTAGATTAGTCATAGACTAGATCTTAGGCATGAGTTGGATGAGTGATCATGGTGTTCTCATTGACACTAGCACTTGGACAATTATGTTGAGAGAACCAAAGGGAGGTAATGCTTTTCTAGTACCACTTTCCCAAAGTTTTGATCTCCAAAATTTGTCTTGCGCTATCCAAGCCACTACCCTTTGTGATATTCTAGTGGTTTGTGAGTTTCCTGATGTATTTCTAGATGAGTTACTAGGTTTACCACTAGACATAGATGTGGAATTTAAGATTGAGTTAGTGCTAGGTACGGCACCTATCTTAAGAAGACCCTATAGGATGCCATCAAATGAGTTAGCTGAACTTAAAATTCAGTTACAAGAACTGATGGACAAAGTTCTCATTAAACCTAGTTCATCTCCATGGGGATGTCTAGCTTTGTTTGTATAGAACAAGGACAAGTCTTTGAGAATGTGTGTGGATTATAAACCACTTAATGCTGTGACCATCAAAAACAAGTATCATTTGCCTTGTATTGATATCTTGTTTGATCAGTTGGCAAAAGCAAAGGTATTCTCCAAGATTGATTTAAGGTCAGGCTGTCATTAGATAAAGATCAGGCCAGAGGATATATCTAAAACAACTTTCTCCACTAGGTACGGCTTATATGAGTATTTGGTCATGTCTTTTGGACTGACGAATGCTCCTACCTACTTCATGTACTTGATGAATTCGGTATTCATGCCCGAGCTCGACAAGTTCATGGCTATGTTTATCAATGATATCTTGATTTATTCAGAGAATGAGGCAGATCATGCAAAGCATCTGAGAATTGTTTTGTCCAGATTGAGGGAACATAAGTTATATGTAAAGTTTAGTAAGTGTGAATTCTGGTTGAGCAAAGTACCTTTCTTGGGTCACATCTTATCTAGACATGGAATATCTATAGACCCATCTAAAGTACAAGAGGTCATGGATTGGAAGGCCTCGACTTTGGTTCATGAAGTTCGGAGATTTCTAGGGTTAGCAGGTTACTATCATTGTTTCATTCTAGATTTCTCCAAGATAGCTAAACCCATGACCAGACTATTTCAGAAAGATGAAAAGTTTAGTTGGACACCAGAGTGTGAAGAAGCTTTTCACACCCTAAGGACCCTATTAACTACAGCTCCTGGTCTTGCACAACCTGACATTAAAAAGCCTTTCGATGTGTTCTGTGATGCATCGGGTATAGGTTTGGGGTGTGTGCTCATGCAAGAAGGAAGAGTTATTGCCTATGCTTCTCGGCAGTTGAGAAAGCATGAAGTCAATTACCCTACGCATGATTTAGAGCTTGCAGCAATGGTTCATGCATTAATGATATGGAGACATTATTTGTTGGGCAACATATGTCACATATATACTGACCACAAAAGTCTCAAATACATCTTCACTCAACCTGAGCTAAACATGAGATAGCGAAAATGGTTAGAGCTGATCAAGGACTATAATTTGGAAGTGCATTATCATCTAGGAAAAAGCCAATGTTGTAGTAGATGCACTTAGACGGAAATCTCATTGCAACACTTTGGAAGCATTGTGGTAGATGGATTTAATTTGTTACATCCTGTTGTGCTGCACAATATCACTATTAGTAGTTCACTTGAGAGCAAAATCATAGAACTGCAAAAGACAAATGTAGGTGTATTACACATCAAGAGAAAGATGAAAGAATAAGAAACCAAGCATTTTAGATTAGATGAAAGAGGTGTGCTATGGTTTGAGGACCAACTTGTGGTACCGAAAGACCGTGAGCTTAGAAATCAAATTTTAGATGAAGCTCATTCGTCCAAGTTGTCTATCCACCCGGGTAGTAGCAAAATGTATCAAGATTTAAAAACCTATTTTTGGTGGACCAAGATGAAGAAAGAGATCGCTGCCTATGTAGCTAGATGTGATAATTGTAGTAGAGTAAAGGATGTTCATTTGAAATCTGCTGGATTACTTCAACCCTTGCCTATTCCAGGCTAGACATGGGAAGAAATAAGCATGGATTTTATTATAGGCCTTTCAATGATACAGCAAGGTCATGATTCCATATGGGTCACTGTAGATCGTCTCACCATGTTAGCACATTTTATACCGGTGAACACAAGGTATCACATGAGGAAGTACGCTGAGTTGTACATTTCTCAAATCATGAGGCTACATGGAGTCCCCAGGACAATAATCTCAGATCAGGGACCACAGTTTATAGCTTGTTTTTTGGAACACTTGCACCAGGCTTTGGGGACTAAACTAATCATAAGTTCAGCATACCATTCACAAACTTCTAGATAGACTGAGCGAGTGAACTAGATCTTAGAAGACTTACTAAGAGCATGTGTTATATCTTCCAAGGGTTCATGGGAGAAATGGCTACCTTTAGCCGAGTTCTCCTACGACAACAGTTATTAAGCAAGCATCAAGATGGCTCCTTTTGAAGCCTTGTACGGTAGGAAATGTAAAACTCTTTTGAATTGGATTAAGCCCGATGAAAGAAGATACTTTGGCATTGACTTTGTCACTAAAGCTGAAGAGCAGGTGCACATTATCTAATAGAATATGAAAGCAGCTCAGTCAAGACAAAAGAGTTATGCTGATAAAAGAAGAAGACCACTAACTTTTGAAGTGGGAGACTATGTATACTTAAAAGTGTCACCCATGAAAAAAGTATAGAGATTTGGAGTCAAAATAAAGCTTGCGCCTAGATATGTAGGGCCATACAAGATTACTAAACAAAAAGGAAATGTCGCTTACAAGTTACAACTTCCTCTATGTCGGTTAAGGACTGTACCATTGTTGGCACTTTTGACAAGATTGAATACATGCCTATCACTTAGCTGGCCGGATAACTCATTTTGATCATGAAGCTGAGTAGCTCACCTCAAGCCAGGCCTAGCTCTATTAGAGTGCACACACTAGATGGTAGTAAGGATGTGCGGGGAGCTAGACGTGAGCCCAAGGGCAGATCGGGCCTAAATGTCCTCGCAGCTGGTTGTCCCTGATTGTGCGACGCTAGGTGAACCTGCGAAACATGGACTTGAGTTGTACCAAAGGTGACCTAAGGTGACCGTTGATCTGGTCTGCCTAGGTTTGTGTTAGGAATAAATTCCTAGCTGGTTGAAATCGATTCGATTCGTCGTCTCTCCTGGATAGTGAGAAACTTGGCTAGCCCTAACATCATAGTAATTATATTATGGAATGTGATGGTTCGGATAAACATGGAATTACTACACCTGCTATGGTTACTATTGTATGCTATCAAATGATATACCACATGTTTGACATAGGTTAGTTGCTAATCTAGAGATGAATAGCTATAATTAACTTGATGACCAAAGTATAATTGTATAACTAAGTTAATCGCTTTTATGCAAAATGTTGTCAAGCTACCTCCACTTATATAGCCTTGCATAATCCTTATAATCAATTTATTTCTAGTTTATGATGGGTAAGTCTAGCTGAGTACCTTCTCGTACTCAGGGTTTTGTTCCCATTGTTGTAGAAGGTATAGTTTATCACGGCTATTGCAAGCACTGCTTCTATCCCACCGTGGATGAGTGAGCCCTAGGTAGGCATCCTTAATAATCCTTCTTATATGCCTTTGTGGGTTGTGATCATGAGTTGGCACTGTATTTGGACTATGTTGACAAATGCTAGTTTCAAACTTTAATTTGCTTCCGCTACTATCTATCGAGCTTGGTTTGTAATATCCTTATTTCATACTCTGATGAATGAACTGTATTTGTCAACTTTATGTAACATGTGACATGTATGTTGAATCATGTACATTCTTGGTTGTATGTGGATCATTAATCGAGACTCGCCATAGTACTCGACGGACTATCGGGTTTATATGGGCTCAAGTATGATAGTGCGACCGCTTGCAGGCTGCCATTGTACTTGTGCTATTATAAATTGGTCAGTTCTATGACATGGCAGGCCCCACCACTTGGTCGGCCAGCCTATTGCTCCCCCCTATAAATTCCAAGCCCCAAGGTGCAACTCTCCTCACCCTCAACGCGATTTCAGTCATGAGCTTCCCAATTTTATAATTTTCTTCGGAAGTTTAGAAATCCCAAGTCTAGAAGTGCTACAGAAATTAGAAAATCCAAAAATATTAGATAGACATTCTGCGAAAATTCTACCAATTAGAAAATATTTCTAACCCCAAGAATGACTAACCCTGGGACAGCTGACCGCTAACTCTTTTTATTCTAATCCGTTCCATGAGTTTTGTTGTTCTTGTTGGTATTTTGTAGGATGATGCACAAGATCAAGAGCAAGTTTGCCTGGTCGTCTTCTTCCCGCTCTGTCGCAGAACCAACCAATTTATAAGAGCACAAGTACAATGGTAGTCCGCAAGCGGTCGCACTATCATACTTGAGCCCATATAAACCCGGTAGTCTGTCGAGTACCATGACAGGTCTTGATAAATGATCCACAACAACCAAGATTGTACATAATTCAACATACATGTCACATATTACATAAAGTTCGCAGATACATTTCCATCATCAGAGTATGAAACAAAGTTATTACAAACCAAGTTTGATAGATAATAGCAGAAGCAAATTAAGTTTGAAAGTAGCATTTGCCAACATAGTTTAATACAATGCCAACATATGATCACAGTCCACAAAAGCATGTAGAGGGATTAATAAAGAAGCCTACCCAAGGCTTACTCCTCATCCATAGCGGGATAGAAGCAACTCATGCAATAACCATGTTAAACTGTGCCATCTGCAACAATGGAAAATAAAACCCTGAGTACAAGAAGGTACTTAGCTAGACTTACCCATCATAAACTAGAAATAAATTGACTCCAAGGATTATGCAAGGCTGTATAAGTGGAGATAGCTTGACAAAATTTGCATAAAAACGATTAACTTAGTTATACAATTATAATTCCATTATCAAGTTATTTATAACTATCCATCTCTAAATTAGTAACTATCCTGTGCCAAATGTGTGGTATATCATTTTAAGAGCATGCAATAGTAACCATAGCAGGTATAGTAATTCCATGTTTATCCAAACCATCATATTCCATAATACAATTACTACGATGTTGGGGCTAGCCAAGTTTCTCACTATCTGGGAGAGATGGCGATTCAAATCAATTTCAACCAGCTGGGAATTTATTCCTAACACAAACCCAGGCGGACTAGATCAACGGTCACCATAGGTCACCTTTGGTACAACTCAAGTCCACATGTCGCGGGTTCGCCCAGCACCACACAATCAGGGACAACCAACTGCTAGGACGTTCAGGACTATCCTACCCTTGGGCTCATGTCTGGCTTTCCCGCACATCCTTACTACCATCTAGAGTGCGCACTCTTACAGAGAGGGGCTAGGCCTAAGTTGAGCTACTCGGCTTCACGGTCAAAACGAGTCATGTCACAGAACCGACCAATTTATAAGAGTACAAGTACAATGGCAGCCTGCAAGCGGTCGCACTGTAATACTTGAACCCATATAAACACGGTAGTCCGTCGAGTACCCCGACGGGTCTCGATAAACGATTTACAACAACCAAGATCATACATGATTTAACATACATGCCACATATTACATAAAGTTCACAGATACATTTTCATCATTATAGTATGAATAAAAGTTATTACAAACCGAGTTTGATGGATAAAGCGGAAGCAATTAAGTTCGAAAATAAAGTTTCCAACATAGTTTGATATAGTGCCAAGTAGGATCACGGTCCACAAAAGCACAGATAGGGATTAATAAAGAAGCCTGCCCAAGGCTTACTCCTCATCCACGGCGGGATAGAAGCAACTCTTGCAATAACCATGATACACAGTGCCATTTGCAACAATGGGAAATAAAACCCTGAGTACGAGAAGGTACTCAGCTAGACTTACCCATCATAAACCAAAAATAAAATGACTCCAAGGATTATGCAAGGCTGTATAAGTGGGCATAGCTTGACAACATTTTGCATAAAGGCAATTGACTTAGTTGTACAATTAGGATTCCTTTATCAATTAATTATAACTATCCATCTCTAGATTAGCAACTATCATGTGCCAAACATGTAGTATATCAATTTAAAAGCATACAATAGTAACCATAGCAGGTATTGTAATTCCATATTCATTCGAACCATCATGTTCCATAACACAGTTACTATGATGTTGGGACTAGCCAAGTTTCTCACTATCCAGGAGAGACGGCGATTTGAATCGATTTCAACTAGCTGGGAATTTATTCCTAACACAAACCCAGGCATACTGCACGAAGGTAGCCTTAGGTCACCTTTGGTACAACTCAGGTCCACATTTTGCGGGTCCATACTGCGCCGCACAATCTAGGACACCAAATGCCAAGATGGTCAGGCCTAGCCTACCCTTGGGCTCAGTCTGATTGCCGCCCGCAAGGAGCGCACAATAGAACGGGTCCCGGCCTGAGTTGAGCTACTCGGCTTCGTGGTCAAAACGAGTTATCCAGCTAGCTAAGTGATAGGCATGTGTTCAATCTTATCAGAAGCGCCAACAATGGTATGGTCCTTAATCGGCTCAGATGGAATCACATGAGTCAACCTACGCATAGACTCCACCCGGCCTCGATTTTCTTTTACCCCATGGAACTCTAGATATAAAATAAACAAATTTTCATGCATTCAAAAACACATTTCAAACTTCCATTTAAATCTTCCAAAATTTCTACTATAAGTGTCAAGATCATATTTTTCCTAAATACTACACTTCCTAAGGAACACTACCAAATTTATTTCACAATTTTTGAAGCTACAAAACTGGAGATACAAATATTACAAAATAGTACAAAATCTAGAATCAAATGAACTATCCCTCAACACTGCTGTCGCTGACCAGTGGGACCCGCTGACAGGGGACCCCATGTGTCATTGACTCATAAGCAGAGTGGCGGCGCTGTATGATGCTAGCATGGCCAAAGCTCACCGACGGTGAGGTTGCCAACGGTGACATCTTCATGGTATGACCTACTCGACCAAGCGCATCATTTGCACTACTTGGCTGGCCCTATTGTCGATGCTAGTGACGATGCTGGCAGCCATGGTGGCTTGGCGAGGCGGGACAATGGCGGTACGCCGGTGACTACCTTGGTGGCCCCTACTAAAGCTCGGACGAGCATCGCTGGACTACAAGGAACCTATTGCACGCGCTCTTGTGGCCTGCAGTGGTCGAGTTAGGTGGGACCACGGCGACAGAGGGTGGTGGCGGAGCTCTAGCGAGCACTTGCACGATGCTGGAGCTTACTGAGTGCTGTCAGCGGCCACAGGTGGACGCGGTGGGTTGCTAGGGAGTTGGTGGTGCTGTTGTGGTGATGAATGGGTGGCTTGGCGCTAGCTATGGCGATGGCGGAGTGCTCGGCTACAATGGCAGAGAGCGGCGCTGCTGTGGGCGAGGAAGGAGGCCGAGGCGATGCATCTAGGGTGCGCGGCCGAGTGCGGGCGGTAGCTAGGGTGTTAACGCGCGTGCTGGCCTATTTTGCCCACACGCGGTGGGGCTCCAGGGACGCGTAGCGTCCACTGGCTTCCACGCAGCATGCGAACTTTGCCCTGTCGGCCACTGAAGTCAACCAATGTAGTTCATCAGTTAAGCAAATGGACATGCCTGACAGCGCGAATTGACGAAGATTTTTCTGCTAAACCGTAGCTCCATCGTGCAATCAACCTAAACAAATTTTGTAGACCCATGTACTAGCTTCAATTGTTCTTAAAGGATCGTGCTCTAATTTGCAACCAAAATCAAGTTATATCATCCCCAATGTCAGCCTATCAGTCGGTCAGTGAACCTAGACTTAGAAAATTTTGTTAAGTGTTGAAATGTTAATTTTGCTAATTCTTATGAGACCAATTCAAGCATGTTAGAAGCTAAATTAGTTAATGACCCAAAAATAGAAGTTGTTCCTTATATCAAATACTACAACTTTGCTTTAGTGGCCACCTCCATACAAGGTCTCTAGCACCTAGTTCAAACTTGGTCAAACATGTCACATTTAAATGATGATACACTCCAAACTATGGCTTAATGACCTATTTACCCCTAACCATGAATATCAAAGTTGTTCATAATGATACTCTAAACATGTTTAGGCTAATTGCAAGGTCATACCATTATTTCATGTATTAGTCACACATAAGGCTATCCAGGTCAACACATGAAATCTTAAGTGTTTGATCATGAAAGGTGACCTTCATGAACAATGTCCTATTTGCTAACCTATGTGTTGCTACATGTTGTTGTGATCCATATGAACTAATTACATGTATACACTCATGATCATTTGCATATGTACAATGAAACATGCAATAACAAGCAAATGTTGCATACGTTTCAATCCAATGTTTCAATTGTAAATGCTTGTTTATGAATGCTTGATGATCATGCTCATGTTATGCAAGTCAAGTTATGCAAGGCTAACATCCGAGGTGTTATAGCCCCTCCCCCTTATAAAAATCTCATCCCAAGATTTGCAAGACCTACCATTCTTGGAAAAAGGTGGGATAAACTTCTCATAAATAATCTTCTCTTTCCCACATAGCATCTTGTTCATTATGATTGTTCCACACCACCTTATAGAACTTAATAATCTTACTCTGTGTTACTCTTTCCATCTCTTCTAATACTCAAATTGGCTTTTCTTCATAGGTCAAATCCGATTGAAGCTGGACGTTGGTGGGTGCAATAGCTTCTTTAGGTACTCGAAGACATTTCTTCAACTGAGAAACATGGAAGACATCAAATATTGCACTCATCTCTGGTGGAAGTTGTAACTTATACGCAACATTTCCTTTCCATTCCAAAATCTTGTATGGCCCCACATATCTAGGTGAAAGCTTCTTTTTCATCCCAAATCTCTTTACGCCTTTCATGGGTGATACTTTCAAGTATACATAGTCACCCACTTCAAAAGTCAATGGTCTCCTTCTTTTATCAGCATAACTCTTCTGCCTCAATTGAGCTGCCTTCATATGCTATTGGATGACACATACTTGCTCTTCAGCTTCATTGACAAAGTCAATACCAAAGTATCTCCTTTCACCGAGCTCAATCTAATTCAATGGAGTTCTACATTTTCTGTCATACAATGCTTCAAATGGAGCCATCTTGATACTCGCTTGATAACTATTGTTATAGGAGAACTCAGCTAAAGGTAACCATTTCTCCCATGAACCTTTTGAAGATATAACACAAGCTCTAAGCAAATCTTCTAGGATTTGGTTCACTCGCTCCGTCTATCCTAAAGTTTGCGGATGGTACGCCGAACTTCTGATTAGCTTGGTTCCCAAAGCCTGGTGTAAGTGCTCCCAGAAATGAGCTATGAATTGTGGTCCTCGATCTAAGATTATAGTCCTAGGTACTCCATGTAGTCTCATGATCTAGGAAACATATATCTCAGCGTATTTCCCAACTATATACCATGTGTTCACGGGTATAAAGTGTGCTAACTTGGTGAGATGATCAACAATAACCCATATTGAATCATGACCTTGTGGTGTCATTGGAAGGCCTGTGATAAAGTCCATGCTGATTTCCTCCCATTTCCAACCTAGAATAGGCAATGGCTGAAGTAATCCGGCAGATTTCATATGAACAGCTTTTACTCTACTACAGTTATTGCACCTAGCGACATAGGCTGCGATCTCTTTCTTCATCTTAGTCCACTAAAAATGGGTTTTCAAATCTTGATACATCTTACTACTACTCGAATGGATAGACAATTTAGATGAGTGAGCTTCATCTAAAATTTGATTCCTCAGCTCTCGGTCTTTTTGTACCACAAGTTGGTTCTCGAACCATAATACACCTCTTTCGTCCAATCTGAAATGCTTGGTCTCTTGCTCTTGCATTTTTCTCTTGATGTGACTTATTCCTACATCTATCTGCTACAGCTCTATGATTTTGCTCTCAAGTGAACAATTGATCATGATATTGTGTAGTACCACAGGGTGTAACAAGTTGAATCCATCTTCCAATAATGCTTCTACAGTGTTGCAATGAGACTTTCGACTGAGTGCATCTGCTACTACATTAGCTTTTCCCAGATGGTAATGCACTTCTAAATTGTAGTCCTTAATCAATTCTAACCATCTTCGTTGTCTCATGTTCAGCTCTGGTTGGGTAAAGATATACTTGAGACTTTTGTGGTCAGTATATATATGACATACATTGCCCAACAAATAATGTCTCCATATCTTTAATGCATGAACAACTGCTGCAAGTTCTAAATCATGTGTAGGGTAGTTGACTTCATGCTTTCTCAATTGTCGAGAAGCATATGCAATAACTCTTCCTTCTTGCATAAGCACACATCCCAAACCTATTCCTGATGCATCACAAAATACATCAAAAGGCTTTTCAATGTCTAGTTGTGCTAGCACAGGTGCTGTAGTCAACAAAGTTCTGAGGGTGTGAAAAGCTACTTCACATTCTGGTGTCTATTTGTACTTCTCATCTTTCTGAAGTAGTCTGGTCATAGGCTTAGCTATCTTTGAGAAATCTAGAATGAAACGACGATAATACCCTGCTAACCCTAGAAAACTCTGAACTTCATGAACCGAAGTTGGGGCTTTCCAATCCATGACCTCTTTTACTTTTGATGGGTCTACAGAGATTTCATCCCTTGATAAGATGTGACCTAAGAAAGGTACTTTGCTCAACCAAAACTCACACTTGCTAAATTTCGCATATAGCTATGCTCCCTCAATCTAGATAAAACAATCCTCATATGCTCTTCATGATCTGACTTATTTTCTAAATAAATCAATATATCATCGATAAACACAACTACGAACTTGTCGAGCTCAGGCATGAATACCAAGTTCATTAGGTACATGAAGTAGGCTAGAGTATTTGTTAGTCCAAAAGACATAACCAAATACTCATATAAGCCGTACCTAGTAGAGAAAGCAGTTTTAGGTATGTCCTCCGGTCTGATCTTTATCTGATGGTAGCCTGATCTCAAGTCAATTTTGGAGAATACCTTTGCCTTCGCTAGCTGATCGAACAAGATGTCGATGCGAGGCAATGGATATTTGTTCTTGATGGTCACAGCATTGAGTGGTCTGTAATCTACACACATTCTCAGTGACTTGTCCTTCTTTTTCACAAACAAGGCTGGACATCCCCACGGAGATGACCTAGGTTGGATAAGACCCTTGTCCAATAGATTTTGTAATTGAACCTTAAGTTCCACTAACTCATTGGGTGGCATTCTATAGGGCCTTCTTGATATGGGTGCCATACCTGGCACTAACTCAATCTTAAATTCCACCTCCCTATCAGGTGGTAAGCCTAGTAATTCCTCTGGAAATACATCCAGAAACTCACAAACCACTGGGATATCACAAAGTGTGGTGGTTTGGATAGTACAAGCTAAATGTTGGAGTTCGAAATTGCGGGAGAGTGGTACTAGAAAAGCATTCCCTCCTATGGGTTCTCTCAACATAATAGTATGGGTGCTAGTGTCAATAAGAACACCATGATCCTTCATCCAATTCATGCCTAAGATTACACTTATCGATAACCCGGGCAATATTATCAAATCCGTTGTGTACTCCCTCCCTTGTATAGAGATGAGCACATTTTTTACTATCTTTTTGGTAGAAATAGTACCCCCTACTAAACTTATATTATAACCCCCTTTGCTTACTTCAATTATTTCTTGATCATGTCTAGATACAAATGCTTGACTCATAAATGAATGAGAAGCTCCAGAATCAAATAAAACAATAGTGGGATGCTTGTTGACGAGAAACATACTAGTCGTGATAACTTCTCCAGCGGGCACTTCCTCAATAGCGGTATAATGCACGTATCCCGGACATGCCCTTGCGTTCGCCTGCCTCTGATTGTTCTGATTTGGGTTGCCATTCTTCTTAGGGTGGGGGCATTCCTTGACCTAGTGACCCATTTGATTGCAGTTGAAACATGGCTGATTATTCCTAGGTCCTATGGAGCTCCCCTGACTGCCAGTCCCTTTTGGTAAGGCAATAGTGAATGCCTTATGGAATGGTTTCTGAGGTCTGCTATTCTGAGCTTTAGGTGGTGGAGGCCTAAACTTGGGTGCAGGTGGATAGAATTGTGGCCTAGCTGTGATAGGCTTTTTGACTGTGAAGATCCAGAGGCACCTGCCTCATATGCCCTCTTGCAACCCTTAGCAATGGCATGTATGTTATTGTGGTTTTATTGGGTCAAGGCATGACTAATAAACTCATTGTACGTGGCACACCTAGAATTGGCCATGGTCTTCATCAGTTTGGTACCCAGACCCCGCTTGAAGCTCTCTATCTTTTTCTCCTCAGTATCCACAAAACCTGGAGCATATTTGGACAGGTTGTTGAATGTGTGCATATATTCTATGAGGGTCTTCGTTCCTTGAGTGAGCCTCATAAATTCAGGCGCTTTCATGTGCATTAGGCCTGGGGGAATATGATGTCCCCTAAAAACCAGCTTGAACTGTTCCCATGTCACTCGTGCATTAGCAGGTAGAGACGACAAAAAATGTGTCCACCAGATCCCTGCTGGTCCTTGCAGCTGATGAGAAGCATACTCAGCTTTCAGATGCTCGATGACCCTTAGCAGACAAAATTTCTGCTCAATGGTGTTGAGCCACTCGTTAGCCTATAATGGTTCCTCAGCCACCTTGAAAATAGGAGGCTTCTTATCCAGAAATTCCTTGAATGCACTGTGCTGATTTGGCTCGGCCCTTGGTTGATGTGGGTGGCCACGAGTGGTGTTCTGCGCGATGAGGCGTAGAGCTTCTTCCATTGTCCTTTGGCTCCCCAAGAACTGGGTAAAGAACTCCTGAGCGGACGGCGGCGGTGGTGGTAAGTCATCATTATTGCCATCATGGCTGCTACTAGCTCCAGCACGGGTGCGCATCATCTGCGATGTTGCAACAATAAGCGATTATCGGTTGATGCCACAAGATTGCAGATGAATCATAATCATGCCAAACTGAAATTACTGGAGAAAACTCTCAAATTCACAATAAAAATAGAGGCATAACAATTCATTCTCACAACATGACATCACCAATTTGATCACTCATCGAACTTGTAGCACGTTACTATCCAATTCATGAGCTTAGATAGCTCGACAGGAATTAGAGTTTTAACCGAACGTGCGATAGTCATGCAAATAACAATTTTACATGATAGTTCAAATTACCAATACCAATTCCAAACTACAGGTCCATTACAAATCCAATGATGATATATTAGGCACTTATACTAAATACTATGCAGTCTAATCCTCGTCATGATCACTATCAAGGTCAGAGATAGGACCATCTCCTTCCTTAGGCTCCACCTCTTCCTCTTCCGATTCTGCTTTCCCCTCCTACCAGAAGGGCGGTTGTGTGTGGGCTGGTATAGTGAGCCGCACCTCGTACCATGGCTGTCCTTCCAAGTACTCTTCGATCCAATGATAAAGGGGTGGCTCTTGGTACCTTGCAAAGTGCAGAACTCTCCACAAGAGGGTAGGTGTTCCGAAAACATTTAGGAAATTCTCACATCTGACAGGTGTTGCCATCTGTACCATCAACATATACACTTGGTGAGACAAGGCCATAATGGATAAGTGTTACATAACCGAGTAAGAATTTTATAAGGGAAGGAACAATTTAATTATGTGAATGGTAATTATCATGATGCATGCTCGTTCCGTACATTCTCACAAATTTAGGAAAGATTTGTTTCTAATGGTAGACACGGTGGCATACATACGTTCTCTCATATATAGCGTAACTAGTCGAGCTACATGTTTTGTTATTAGTGTACCTGCATAACATTTCATTTCAGCCCAAACCCATAATGAAATATGCAGAATGTAATTTAAATACTTCCATATATGTATACCCATACATATACTTCTGTATCAAGCTACCCGATAACAATTTAAACCCACAATTAAATACGTACCATATACACATGCAAGCATGCATACATAGCCGTACCAAAGCTAACTCTCCCGATTGCACGCTCACATCTTGTGGTCATACTCTCATCATCTTACCTTGGCGTAGAGGCATTTGATCCATACAGTACCATTCAAGTGAATGGCATCCATACAATAGCACGTCGTATGGACGACGAAGTAAAAAACCCCAATGTTAGTACTTAAATAGCCACCTAATAGTCCTTAATTTGGGCATAAGGAAAGTGATCATTGGCACACTTTAGATTTTAAATACCTACTAATATAACTATTAGTTGCTAGAGAAGGGTTTTTGGAAAACAAAAACTTTTGTTTTAAATACACATGTGACAATTAACGTTGAATCTTGCTCTAATACCAGCTGTCACAGAACCGACCAATTTATAAGACTACAAGTACAATGGTAGCCCGCAAGCGGTCGCACTGTCATACTTGAACCCATATAAACCCGGTAGTCCATCGAGTACCCCGACAGGTCTCGATAAACGATTTACAACAACCAAGATCGTACATGATTCAACATACATGCCACATATTACATAAAGTTCACAGATGCATTTTCATCATCAGAGTACGAATAAAAGTTATTACAAACCGAGTTTGATGGATAAAGTGGAAGCAATTAAGTTCGAAAATAAAGTTTCCAACATAGTTTGATATAGTGCCAAGTAGGATCACGGTCCACAAAAGCAAAGATAGGGATTAATAAAGAAGCCTGCCCAAGGCTTACTCCTCATCCACGGTGGGATAGAAGCAACTCTTGCAATAACCATGATACACAGTGCCATCTGCAATAATGGGAAATAAAACCCTGAGTTTGAGAAGGTACTCAGCTAGACTTACCCGTCATAAACCAGAAATAAAATGACTCCAAGGATTATGCAAGGCTGTATAAGTGGGCATAGCTTGACAACATTTTGCATAAAGGCAATTGACTTAGTTGTACAATTAGGATTCCTTTATCAATTAATTATAAATATCCATCTCTAGATTATCAACTATCCTGTGCCAAACATATAGTATATCAATTTAAAAGCATACAATAGTAACCATAGCAGGTATTGTAATTCCATATTCATTCGAACCATCATGTTCCATAACACAGTTACTACGATGTTGGGACTAGCCAAGTTTCTCACTATCCGGGAGAGATGGCGATTCGAATCGATTTCAACCAGCTGGGAATTTATTCCTAACACAAACCTAGGCATACTGCGTGAAGGCAGCCTGAGGTCACCTTTGGTACAACTCAGGTTCACATTTCACGGGTTCGTACCGCACTGCACAATCTGGGACACCATATGCTAGGATGTTCTAGCCTAGCCTGCCCTTGGGCTTAGACTGATCGCCCCCCGCAAGGAGTGCACAGCAGAATGGGTCCCGGCCTGAGTTGAGCTACTCGGCTTCGCGGTCGGAATGAGTTATCCAGCTAGCTAAGTGATAGGTATGCATTCAATCTTGTCAGAAGCGCCAACAATGGTACGGTCCTTAATCGGCTCAGAGGGAATCACATCAGTCAACCTATGCATAGACTCCGCCTGGCCTCGATTTTCTTTTACCCCATGGTTCTGTTCCACTATAGCAAATATAGCCAACTATGCTTCGGTATCCACCTATTTCTCGCAGGTGACAGGACATCACCCGACTTCTACCGGTCTAAGCATGGCTAAGCATATGTTCGATCCTAGACCTATACCGGTTAAAGGTGTAATATCTAGACAAGGAATTTATATGCATCAAGTGGTTCCATTCAACTCTTATAACCTAATGCATCAATCATAAGTACTTAAGTAATCATTTGTAAAATACTGGGAGACTTAGAATGCTCCGGGGCTTGCCTCATAGAAAGGAAGTGGGGCGGTGGTCAGGACACTCTAGAAGCTCTTCAGGATTCTGCTCCACGCCTTCGGGAGCTGCGACTTGAGGATTCTCCTGCTGGTCTCCTTCCTCTATCTCGTCGAATTCCAGCAACGTTATTTCTTCCTCCGATCCTAGATGCATGAATATAGAATAAGATATTGCGAATGCATATATGTTAACAAGTGCATCATGTTCTACTGAGTAGGTGCATATCTCTTCTTGATTATGCAATTAACTACTTCAACAATTCATCAACTATTTCACAAATAGCAGCTACTTGTTTTACTCATAACTGGAGTTCTAATTATCCAAATGTAGTGATCCTAGACTTTCTGGAAAGCTTATAAAATTATCTACAACTCTTATTTAATTCACAAAAGCTAATTCACATCTCATCTTAGGCAAAACAGACAATCATATCAGTGCTGTCCAGAAATTCCAGAGAGCAAGCAAATTCGGAAAAGCTAACTTTAAACAGCTGTAACTCCTGAACCGTTTGACCTATGGTCCTGAAATTTTAACACAAGACATATGATGAAGTTATCTACCACTTTGTTATTAACCATTTTTATAGCAAACATCATTTTTATCATGCAACTTATCAAACTACAGAATCTCTTCGGAAGCTCTTCCAATTCGCATTATAAAGTAACAATACTTCTACCTTATGTAATCACTCAAAGTTTGCCAACACAAAGTTTACTAACAGTTTAAGCATACCAATTACACTTCAACAAACATAATGGTGAAGCTAAAACTATTTATTTAAATGCCTTTATTATTTTCCTTAGATACATAGGTTAAATAATAAACCTATACCAAATGTACTTCATAAATTCTCAAAAATTTACAGTGCCATATTAATGCTACCAAAAGACTACTGTAAAAGTTTCATGCCATTTTATTTAGTAAAACACTCTATACAAAAAAGACAAAGCATAAAGGCTTAAAATAGCATAAATAGAAAACCCTAGTGAAAAGTGTCAAGCAATAGATTTTCTATTTTTCTTATCATCCTTATGGTAGTAGGATAACCTCCAACAAATTTCATGAATATTGGCTTCCTAAATAATTTACAAAAATTCATACAAGGATCTCCTAATTATTAAAGGAAAATTTATAACTACAAATCTACTCATGCACTGACCCTAAAATTTTTACCAGAGCTCACACATGACAAGAATAGCTTACCACAAAAATTTCATAATTTTTGGAGCACAGGAACTCTAGATATAAAATAAACAAATTTGCATGCATTCAAAAATACATTTCAAACTTCCATTTAAATCTTCCAAAATTTCTACTATAAGTGTCAAGATCATATTTTTCCTAAATACTACACTTCCTAAGGAACACTACCAAATTTATTTCACAATTTTTGAAGCTACAAAACTAGAGATACAAATATTACAAAACAGTACAAAATCTTGAATCAAATGAACTATCCCTCAACACTGCTGTCGCTGACCGGTGGGACCCGCTGACAGGGGGCCCCACGCGTCATTGACTCAGAAGAAGAGTGGCGACGCTGTATGCTACTGGCATGGCCAAAGCTCGCCAACGACGAGGTTGCCGGCGGTGACATCTTCACGGTATGACCTACTCGACCAGGCGCATCGTTTGCACTACTTGGCCGGCCCTATCATCGACGCTAGTGACGACGGCGGCGGCCATGGTGGCTCGGCGAGGCAGAACGACGGCGGTACGCCGATGACTACCTCAGTGGCCCCTACTAAAGCTCGGACGAGCTTCGCTGGACTACAAGGAACCTATTGCGCGCGCTCTCGTGGCCTGCAGTGGTCGGGTTAGGTGGGACCACGGCGACGGAGGGTGGTGGCAGAGCTCCGGCGAGCACTTGCACGGCGCTGGAGCTTACCGAGTGCTGTCCGCAGCCATAGGTGGACACGGTGGGTTGCTGGGAAGTTGGTGGTGCTGTTGTGGTGATGAATGGGCGGCTCGGCGCTAGCTATGGCGACGGCGGAGTGCTCGACTACAATGGTAGAGAACGGCGCTGCTGTGGGTGAGGAAGGAGGCCGAGGCGATGCAACTAGGGTGCGCGACCGAGTGCGGGCGGTAGCTGGGGTGTTAACGCGCGCGCTGGCCTGCCTTAGCCACATGCGACGGGGCTCCGGTGACGCGCGGCGTCCGCTGGCTTCCACGCAGCGCACAAACTCTACCCTATCGGCCACCGAAGTCAGCTAATGTAGTTTGTCAGTTAAGCAAATGGACATGCCTGACAGCGCAAATTGATGATGATTTTTTTGCTAAACCGTAGCTCCATCGTGCAATCGACCTAAACAAATTTTGTAGACCCATGTACCAGCTTCAATTGTTCTTAAAGGATCGTGCTCTAATTCGCAACCAAAATCAAGTTATATCATCCCCAATGTCAGCCTGTCAGTCGGTCAGTGAACCAAGACTTAGAAAATTCTGTTAAGTGTTGAAATGTTAATTTTGCTGATTCTTATGAGACCAATTCAAGCATGTTAGAAGCTAAATCAGTCAATGACCCAAAAACAAAAGTTGTTCCTTATATCAAATACTACAACTTTGCTTTAGTGACCACCTCCATGCAAGGTCTCTAGCACCTAGTTCAAACTTGGTCAAACATGTCACATTTAAATGATGATACACTCCAAACTATGGCTTAATGACCTATTTACCCCTAACCATGAATATCAAAGTTGTTCATAATGATACTCTAAACATGTTTAGGCTAATTGCAAGGTCATACCATTATTTCATGTATTAGTCACACATAAGGCTATCTAGGTCAACACATGAAATCTTACTTAAGTGTTTGATCATGAAAGGTGACCTTCATGAACAATGTCCTATTTGCTAACCTATGTGTTGCTACATGTTTTTGTGATCCATATCAACTAATTACATGTATACACTCATGATCATTTGCATATGTACAATGAAACATGCAATAACAAGCAAATGTTGCATATGTTTCAACCCAATGTTTCAAATGTAAATGCTTGTTTATGAATGCTTGATGATCATGCTCATGTTATGCAAGTCAAGTTATGCAAGGCTAACACCCGAGGTGTTACAAGTTATCTGGCCAGCTAAGTGATAGGCATGCGTTCAATCTTGTCAAAAGTGCCAACAACAGTATGGTCCTTAATCGGCACAAACAGAATCACATGAGTCAACCTACCATAGACTCTTTCTGGCCTCGATTTACATTACACCATGGTTCTTTTTCACGGTAGCAAATATAGCCAACCGTGCTTCGGTATCCACCTATATCTCGCAGGTGACAGAAAATCACCCGACTTCTACCGATCTAAGCATGGCTAAGCATATATTTGATCCTGGACCTACATAGGGTTAATGGAGTATTTTTGGACAAGGAAATCATATGCATCAAGTGGTTCCAATCAACTCTTATAACCTAATGCATCAATCATAAAGGACTCGAGTAATATTTTGTAAAACACTGGGAGACTTAGAATGCTCCGGGGCTTGCCTTTTAGAAAAAGAAGTGGGGCGGTGGTCAGGGCACTCCGAAAGCTCTTCTAGGGTCTACTCCTCACCTTTAGGAGTTGTGGCTTGAGGAATCTCCTACTGGTCCCCTTCCTCTCCTTCGTTGAACTCCAGCAACATTATCTCCTCTATCGATCCAAGATGCATGAATATGGCATAAGATATTGCGAATGCATATATGCTGACAAGTATAGTATGATGACACATGATGAATGCATTCGTGTAAGTATTCTTAATAGCATGGTGTTAAAGTAATAACAAGTGCATCACATTTTACTGAGTATGTGCATATCTCTTCTTGATTACTTAATCAAACACTACAACAATTCATTTACTGTACCACAAAACAGCAGCTATTTATTTTACTCATAACTGAAGTTCTACTTATCCAAATGCTGTGATCTTAGACTTTCTGGAAAGCTTATAAAATTGTCTAGAACTTTCTTTTAATACTCTTACTATGATTCAAGAGTTATATAGGGCAAACAAATCGTTCAATATAATCTGTCCAGAAAGCAAACATTTCAGACAGCAAACTTGTAATAGCTAGAACTCAAAAACCCTAAGCCCTATGACTGTGAAAATTTAAGAGTAAAATACACCGGAGGTCCATTAACTTTCGGTGAAATGTCATTTAGGTCCATCAACTTTGAAACTGCATGTTTGGGTCCATTAACTTTCGTTTTGTGTCATCTAGGTCCATCAACTTTGACTCATGCATTTTTGGTCCATGAACTTTTAAAATGGTTCACTGCAGGTCCACGCATGCATACACGCACGTTGACTTTTTGCGTCGGTGGAGCCATGCCTGCACTCGCTGCCAGTTTCGCTTTCACCTTCACCCAAGTACTGTAGGAGAGGAGTAACTAATTACTACTGTAATTACACATTGAGAAGAAGGCCGTGAGAAGCCCATGCTGGTGTACGTCTCCCATGAGAAGCGGCCCGGGTTCAACCACAAGAAGAAGGCCGGCGCCATGAATGAGCTGAACGCTGCTCTGCCGTGATCTCCAACTCACCCTTCATCCTCAACCTGGACTGCGACCACTACATCAACAACTCGTAGGCGCTGCGCACGGGCATCTGCTTCATGCTCGGCCGCGACAGCGACACGGTGGCGTTCGTGCAGTTCCCACAACAGTTTGAGGGCGTGGACCCCACAGACCTGTACGCCAACCACAACCGCATCTTCTTCGACGGCACGCTCTGGGCGCTGGACGGCATGCAGGGCCCCATCTACGTCGGCACCGGGTGCATGTTCCGCCGCATCACGCTCTACGGCTTCGACCCGCCGAGGATCAACGTGGGCTGGAGCTCACCACCAAGGCCGCCATGGCGAAAGGCAAGCACGGCTTCCTACCCTTACCAAAGAAGTCGTACGGCAAGTCGGACGCGTTCGTGGACACCATCCCGAGAGCATCCCACCCGTCGCCATTCGTGGATGCAGACGAGGCCGCCGCCATCGTGTCCGACGAGGCGACCATCACCGAGGCCGTGGCGGTGTGCACGGCGGCATACGAGAAGAAGACCGGGTGGGGCAGTGACATCGGGTGGTTGTACGGCACGGTGACGGAGGACGTGGTGATGGGGTACCGGATGCACATCAAGGGGTGGCGGTCCCGCTACTGCTCCATCTACCCGCACGCCTTCATCGGCACCACATGGCGAGCTCCGACGGCCGTGCATGTGCACGTGGCTGCCCGCACGGGCTGCATGCGTGTCAGGTCAGGGTAAAACAGAGCGGCGCATCATCACTCAGTAGTCATCAGTAGTGCCGGACGCGTGCCACTGCCGACTTGCCGAGTTTGTGCAGTAAGTAGTGTCGACGACGCGTCGGCGGCTTCTTCAGTGACCTTCAGTGTTTGAAGTGCCGGACGCCGGTGAAGACGAGGGCCACCCCATACTTGTTGCAACAGTCCATGGCATCCTGGTCCCGCATGCTACCGTCGGGCTCCGCGATCAGCGATGCCGCTCTGGCACGCCTCCTCCACCGCATCGTTCCAAGCTGCATCATCATTCCGGTTCAACAACACATTAATTAGCTAATAGGAGTAAATAACAAACGCTGTTTTTAGTGTTCTTTGTTGCATCCAGAACCATGTGATTGCTTGCTTCTACGTACGGTTCAGGAACAAGATAAAAATTGATCGAAATCAACTAGTACTCGATAAATGCTTCAATTCCAATTTTTAAGCCAGCACTTTTTGGTTTCTTTTTCCCTTACCATACGGGAAGAAGGCATCGCTGGCCAAAGCAGCTCCCATGGCATCCTCCCCTGCCTTCTTGAAAGCAATCCTCAGGCTCTCCCGCCGGTTCGGTTGGCCACTGCCCATGCCCAGCATGCAATTGTTCTGCAGAGACCAGCCATCATCAGGCACAGAATCAATAGACTGTACAGCTAGCTATATCGCGCTCCCCACATAACCTAAAAGGTATGCATGCGTGCACTACTGACCTTAGCGATCACAATAGCGTTGCTCTTGACGTGTGACGCAGAGGCACGCGAATTTCGCGTCCGAAAGCTCACTGCACCCAGGAGTCCTCTCTGACATTTTTGTGAAGGTGATGTCTTCCGAGGTTAGATCATCCGACTCTTGAGCCAACCAGCCGCCAGTCACCTGTCGCAGTGACAGCATTCCTTTCCCGCTCCTCTTCGCCTCCAGTATCCTCAGCGTCTTGGATTTCGCAAGAGGTACAAGCTCTATGGCTGGCCCTGAGGGATCGAGCAACCAGCCGCCGCCACCCAGCATCGTCATGCATGCACATACCTACCCTGATGATGATGATTCGAGCATGAAACACACATGCATGCCCGGCAGGTGAGCGACGGCGGCGAGTGCAGGCATGCCTCCACCGACACAAAAAGTCAACGTGCGTGCATGCATGCGTGGACCTGCAGTGAACCATTTTAAAAGTTCGTGGACCAAAAATGCATGAGTCAAAGTTGATGGACCTAGATGACACAAAACGAAAGTTAATGGACCCAAACATGCACTTTTAAAGTTAATGGACCTAGATGACATTTCATCGAAAGTTAATGGACCTCCGGTGTATTTTACTCAGAATTTAACACCAGGTAGATTAGAAAGTTATCTACAACTTTGTTATTAACAAGTTTTACAGCAAAGAACATTATCCATATGAAATCATCCACACAATCAAAATTATACATGCAGCCTTGTATTCGAATGATAAAGTGATAATTAGTTATTTGCATACAATCAATGGCTTCTAAGCCTTACCATTGACATCAACAGTTACTATGCATCATAAGAACCATAGAAAACATCATGGTTAATCACAATCTAATTATTTAAATGCCTTTATTAATTTAATTAAATAATTAGGGTAAATAATAAACATACACCAAATGTGCACAATAAATTCTCAAAAAATTACATTAGACTCCTAATGCTCACAATATGCTACTGTGAAAATTTCATACCATTTGCACATGTATAACATCCTATGCAAAAATGACAAGCTAGCAAGGGTTATTTTAGTGAAAATGGAAAACCCTATAGAAAAGCAACAAATTATACTACTGTATAAAAATTTGCATAGCAATATATTACATATTTTTATCCCTACCAATTTCCTTAGAAAATGCTATTTATTAATGAATAAATAGAAAGACCATAGTTAAATTAAGTTTACAGCAAGCTTATTATTTTTCCTAGCTAGAGCATGTTAATACAAAACCCACAAAATTGGAATCACATTTTTATCATTTTTCTAGCTCAAGATATCTAATTTACAACATGGTAAACATATAAAAAGCACTCATTTAACTATATTTAAATCACCATGAAAAATACTAGAAAATGCACATTTAATATTTTTTATAAAAAAACTACACTTCCTAAGGAATACAACAAAATTTGGTTCACCAAAAATGGACATCTATAACTCCACTTATCATTTTTCAAAGTTAGCATGTAAAACTAAAATAAATGAGCTATCCTACAACTCTATAGTCCCTGACAGGCGGGACCCGTAGGTCAGTTGTCGACAGAATATCATCGGCAGTCCTTCGAGTGGTATCCCACGAAGGTAGATTGATCGGCAGAGGAGCGTGAGATCAAGAACAAGAAGGCAATAGAGACACATGAGTTAGACAGGTTCAGGCCGTCAGTATGACGTAATACCCTACTCCTGTGGTCTGTTGGTTTGTATTAGCTATCGTATGATATGCCATGATTTCAGAGGGGGTCCCTGCCCGCCTTATATAGTCCAGGAGGTAGGGTTACAAGTCGGTTAGATCTAAGAGATAACCGAAAAGTAATAACTGATTACAGGAATCTTGGGATCATACATATCCTAACAGATCTTGTAGTATCTTCAGGATATCTTCCTGATGTCTTGCGAAAGGCGCTGAGCAGAGTCATGCCTCGCAAGGCTTCTTCTTGTGGGCTAGGCCTCCCCTAGGGGCGCAATCCATATGGTCTGTCATGGGTATCCGGGGTCATACACCCCATAGCTAGTCCCCGAGCGCCTTGTACCCATTGTGCAACGCCGTCTTGAGCTCGTCTGAGTAGGTGTGAATATCGTCGAGCAGTCAAGCTCATGGTCCAACCACCATGCTGAACTGCTGAGCAGCGTGAACCATCGATGAGCAGTGTGAACCATTGCCGAGCAGCATGACCTATCACCGAGCAGCGTGACCTATCACCGAGTAGCATAAACCATCACCGAGCAGCATGAACTACCACCGAGTAGTGTGACCCAAGTACGGCTTGCCATAAGGGTGTAAGGAGCTCAAGTTTAGAATCAAAAATTTCTCTGTAGTGGACCACGTGTGCCCACTTAGAGTCCAAACAAAGTTGTAGGAGTCAATCTTTCGCTATAGGCATGTAGTATTCGAGAAAAAATCCCGCACACTCACCACGAGATGAAGTGTGCCCACTTAGTCCCCGAGCCTGATAGAAGATGATGTAGTCATGTGGTGCCAGGGTCAGAAACTAGAAGAAAAGTAGAAAACCAGCCGAGCAGGCAGCCAGTCCCCAGGCATGGCCCAACAAGAGACAAAGCACATTCATCCCAAGGTGAAGTGTGCCCACTTAGTCCCTAAGCCTGACAGTAGGTGACACAGTCACGTGGTGCTAGGGTCAGAAACAGAAAAACAATCAAAGACCAATGGAGTAGGTCGTCAGTCCCCAAGCTGTAGGTGGAGTCATCGGAGAAATCGAACCATGGAGAAAAAACTGGAGTAATGGCTGTACAGTGTCAGTTATTGAGCCTCAATAAATGGTGGAGAAGTCAGTGATATTTCGGCGAGGAGCAACTGATGGCAATGATAAATGAGCGACATGGGCTACGGTTGCGCAAAAGCCCAGGTAATGGCTCATATGCTGCATTGGAGAAATCAGAGCGACGCAGATCATGGGAACGGTTCCCAAAAAACCCTTGAATGTAGAACGGTGGGGAAAATCGTATATAATAGTTCCGCCGCAGACCCCGTTCCCACCTTTTCCACTTCATCTTCCTCCTCATCTCTCGCCGCCGAATCCGCAAACACATTTGCCTCCACCGCCAAACCCTAACTAGATCTGAGAGATGGTGCTGAAGAGAGGAGCTATGAAATCGAAGAAGATGAGACCCAAGAAGATGGACGCTGTGGCCCGATGCGACGAGGAGTGGGTGCCATCACGAACAGGAGAAGCTGAGCTAAACCGATCGGTGGAAGCCGGTGTTCTCCCCAACCATGCTACTACCGGATGGCGGCCAGCCCTCATTGAGTCCTTTCCCATGCCTCATACTGATGAAGCAGTGGTATTCAAAGACTATTTCTGGCATGAGTTAGGGTTTCCTGTTCACCCATTTCTGAGGGATCTATTGCAGTTCTAGGGGGTTACTCTATGCAATCTCCACCCCAATACCATTTTGCACATCTCAATCTTCATCCACTTTTGTGAGGCATACCTCGAAATCCTACCCCACTTCAATCTTTTCCGTCACCTATTCTGGCTAAAGAAGAGAGGCGGCGCTGGTTCCAAGTTGGTCAGCAGGGTGTATCTCTAGCTTCGGGATGGAATGGCGAGTGAATACCTTACCATACCGCTGAACACATCGCTGAAGGGGTGGAACACTAGATGGTTCTACATGAAACAAAGCCACCTAGCAGTTTGTTGTAACGTCGACCACATCCCAGAAAGCCAGAGTTGGTTAAAGCTACCGAGCAACGACGACATGGAGCAAGTGAATGAACTCCTCGGCTTGATAAAGGGCGTGAAGACCAATGGTGGATTAGTGGTGGCAAGTTTCATAGTGCGCTGCATACAGCCCTATAAAGAGAGGGCGCACCTAGGCTTTGAATTCAAAGGAGAGACCGACAATACCCGAGAGAGGCCAGAAATACTGTCTAGAAATGTCATTGAAGAGCGAACTGCCGAGCTGTTCGCTCTGCTATTCTCCTTCAGGTTGTTAGGGTACACAAAGCCCTTCAATTGCAAGAATCTGCCTCCTCAAGTGAATATCCCAACTATGTGTTTCCAAGAAGTTTTTTTTATATGTTGTCATTTGTCCAGCAATAAATTGATCCTACTCATGCAAAGATCCATTCATAGGACACGGCAGTGTATTTCTCGGGTGTGCTAAGAAACAATTGGCCGTCGTCAGTGGATGCACGATGACCAATTCAACCTGAAGAAAGCTCCATTATCGTCTCCTCGGAGTCCGAAGGTATGGATACTAGTCGGACGAAGAGTCCTCCCTCAGTGTCGGCAAAAATCCAAGGGAAGAGGCCGGCGGTAGATGAGCCAGCCCAAAAAAAGAGGAAAACAGTGGCTATCACTCCTTGCAAACCAGGCGGCATCTCACTTGACAATGATCAGACCAATCGAACATGAAGGACCACGGTGCTCGATTGGTCTGACGACGATGAGATTATCGCAAACCCTCCCTTGAGCACGAAAAATCCTCCACGTAGCCCACGCATAGAGGAACAAACTGGGGTAGGCGAAGAAGTCCATGAAGCTCCGACAAGGAGAGTCCCCGAGCAACAAGTGGAGGGAATTTCTACGTAGCAGACGACGGAAGTCCCCACAGGGCGGACAACGGAAGTCCCCGAGCAACAAACGGAAGCGGACCCGGAGCAATAGGCAGAACCGAGGTTGACCAAGGAAGAGCCGAGAATTCCCCTACCGAACACGGGAGTCGACCCCGCGACTATGCCTGGAGGCTCAGGCCAGCACCGCCGGTTCAAGAAATTGAACCGTCAGACCAAACCGTGAGTGTCCTTGTGCTGACATTTCTTTGCTGTATTTTCCTTACTTCTATTGTGACTGAATAACTGATTTGATACAGTGCAAGGTGAAAAATAGATCTAGCCCCGCCCGCTCAGACTGAGCAGCAACCAGAAACTGGCCCTGGAGCGGTGGAGATGCTAGTAGACCACATCCTGGAGTCCCAAGTGCTTGGGAGCACGCGGGGAGCCAATTGCTACCCCTGGTGGGCTTGATGGCGGTGAGCGACTGTCTACAATGGTGAACGAGTCAGCAACAGCTCCTTCGGCAACGGTGGAATCGAGAGCGAAAATGCTTTCGACGTCGAAGGAGCAGACGGTTGTCCCCGATGCTTTAGAGGGCATGGTCAGACCTACGATCCGACCATCGAGCCCCTAGGTGGTGTCCTCAGCTACAACAGTGGAGGATGAGGTGGAGGAGATCATGCGTGACGAACCCCGACCCCAAGCAGTCTGGATCCTCCGAAAGCATGGCAATGAAATAGTGATTGTCGAAGAGGAGGACACCACCAAGGAGTTCAAGAGACTGGAGACTACCCTTACTAGTGTGATGAAACAGATCGAGGTGAATACTTCATCTAGAAAGGTCCGGGTTGTTTATTAGAATTGTTTAACGATACTGTCATCGTGCATTTTGCAGGAAATATCTCGAGTTGCCGAGCAGCGCTGCCAGCTGATAAAGCAAATGGAGCCACTTGCTGCGGAGAATGAAAAACTCAAAGAGGCCAGGAACCTCTCGGAGAATAATATCCAGAGGGCCCAATGCAAACGAGACCTTGCGGAGTCGAACGCACGGGACCTAGAATACCAGAAGGGGGTCCTGACCGAAATGCTAGCGGCTGTGTCCGAGCAGGTGCGGAGCCAGTCTGAGCAGCTGGCCACTGTCTCCAACCAACTAAAAAGTGTTTTTGAGCAGCTAGAGAGGAAAACCGAATAGCTCAATAGTGTATCCAAACATAAAGCAGGTACGGTACATCAACGAATGTAGTCTTGTATTGCCAAACAACCACATTTTCGTTGACAACTATTGTGTTTGTAGAGCAAGACACTGAGCTCGGCCAGATGCACCAGGCCATCAATCAACTTCACCAGGAGAAGGTAAAGGAAGCAGAGCAGGTGAACAAACTTGCTGAGGAGCTGAAATGTGAATTCCTCCTTGTCGGAATTACTGTTGAAGTAGCTTCCTTATATAATGGATCATTATAACGCTTGCAGGCTATTGTCATAAAGCCAAAGCATAGTTTGACATGCTGGTGCAGGAGGCCAAGGTCCAAAAGGAGAACTTCAACACTATAATCACCACAATTAAGCCGGTGCTTGAATGCATCGACCTAGAACCGACCGCTCTGCACGACAGCAGGTGGCAACGTCCCAACACCATAATCTAGAGGTGCAAGGCAGCATGGGAGAACTTCAAGACCTTCAACCGCGATGCCATTATGACCGTCGCTACCCATGTCCTCACGGTTGTTTGGTCCCATTACCCAACCATCGACCTCCAGTTGACAGGGGATGGGTTCATCGAAGGATTAGACGACGCAGGGACACAACAACTAGAGGATGAAGTGGAGGACACAGCAAAGATGCTGGCCGGCGATATAGACCTATTTGGTGAGATGGATGGTAACGACGAAGCTTAGTAATCTGCTCATAGATTATCATCTATAAAAGCTTGACAGTTTAATTAGAACGTGCGAAAGTGCAAGAAAAAATTATGCATTGAATAAATGTTATAAGGTGCATGTATATGCAATATATGTAGTTTGCTTATAGTTTGGCGAAAAAATTCTTTGTAGTTTCAATCCTGATGCAATTATGCGTAGTTTAAATAACGTCCGAACAGTTGGTCTGCTACTGATCCCTATGGCCTTGGCCAGCCCATAATCCATAACATTGAGCGCGAAGCCTATGCACGTGTAGGAGTAATAGACGTGACCAAGGAACCACAGCCGACCACCCATGACGTAGAGCGCAGAGCCCATGGTATGTGTAGGGAAAGATCGGTGACTGGGTCTTCTCCATAAAAGAAAACAACGTGGAATGTGTGGTGCTCGGTAGTGTGTTGTACAAACTTGGTGATAAAGGCAGCATAAGCGGCGTCCGAGCAATGTATTCTATGTTGAACTCTCGGTCTTGGCTGACCCATAGTCCATAACGTCGAGCGCGGAGCCCAAAGACATGTAGGACAAATAGGTGTGACCAAGGGACTGCAGCCGACCACCCATAACGCAGAGCGCGGAGCCCGTAGCACATGTAGGGAGAGATCGGAGACTGGGTCATCTCCAAAGAGAACAGAAAAGAAAGGATGTTGCTCTCCAATTGAGAAAAGTGTTCGGTGATTTGGAGAAATCATGTTCGGTGATTTTGGAGAAAACATGTTCGGTGAGTTGGAGAAATCATGTTCGGCGATTTTGGAGAAAACATGTTCGGCGAGTTGGAGAAATCGTGTTTGGTGATTTTGGAGAAAACATGTTCGGCAAGTTGGAGAAATTGTGTTTGGTGATTTTGGAGAAAACATGTTCGGCAAGTTGGAGAAATCATGTTCGGCGATTTTGGAGAAAACATGTTCGGTGAGTTAGAGAAATTGTGTTTGGTGATTTTGGAGAAAACATGTTCGGCAAGTTGGAGAAATTGTGTTTGGTGATTTTGGAGAAAACATGTTCTTGTGAAGAGGGCATGGGCCATCGGGGATCTTTTGGTACTGTTCATCATAGTTGCACTTGGTGCGAGGTTGACTAATGGCGGTGATGATGTGTTCTGGCTAGCGGCAGCAATTTTGGCTAGGCCTGTGTCCTCCTATCCGATCACGGCCACTATCGCGATGGTAGCTGCGGTTGTCGGGGCGGCGGTCGCTGTGACGTCGGTTGTCAGGGCGATCGACGTAATGGTGAGGCAGGCACTGGGTGCTTGCATCCTCATTGAAGCACACCTCGGCTTCCTCGACGTCGGTGTACTAGTTGGTGGTGGTTATCATTTCGCCAATACTGGTGGGCGGCTTCTAATTGAATTTGGAGTGAAGCTCGCGATGGTGGAGTCCTCGGATAAAGGCAGTGATGACTTCAGCTTCCATGATATTGGGAATAGAGTTCCTCATCTCAGAGAAACACCAGATGTAGCTGCGAAGGAGCTCGGATGGCTTCTGGTTGATGCGGCTGAGATCATGCTTCATGTTGGGTCGAGTACACGTGGCCATATAGTTGTTAGTGAAGACTTTCTTCAGCTCTTCCCATGACCCGATGGAGTCCGGTGCAAGGCGGTGTGAGCATGATGGGGAGATAATTCGCCATGATGCTGGTGTCTCCTCCGGCGGCGTGGACAGCAATGGCATAAGCCTACAACCACTAAGTCAGGTTCATTCTTCCTTCGTAGGGCTCAACCCCGGTGATCTTAAAACCATGGGGCCACCGAAGCATTCGGAGTGCCCTTGTGAAAGCTGGAGGCCCCTCAGGGTTGTCGACACCGTCATCTGTGGCATTACAGTCGGGGATAGGCTCGAGGGCTGAGTCTGGGTTGCCGTATTCCTTTTCGTAATCCTAGCAGCAATGCACTTCGTCTTCATGGCGACCAAAGCGACGTTGCTCGATATGCCGTCGCGCATCTCAGAGGTTGCTGAGATGCACTCTAGCATCCTGTTCGACCTCCTAGTTGTGCTGGCGATGGTGTTTAGCGCGATGCCCCCTGGGTCCCCCTAGAGAGGTAGTGACTGGTCGGCGAAACGGCTTTGACTAGGGCAGTGATTGGATCTCGGCGCAGCTGATCAGTGAATTGTGCTCGTAGAGCATGAAGGTCTCTGATCCTCACAAATTTCATTGACCTGGCAGTGAGCCGCTTTAAGCATGGCGATGATCTTGGCGAGCTCAGGCATTTGAGGGAAATGAGTGAGCTCGTTAGCGGCTACTACCAAATTGGCGCTTGGAGTCTTGAAGACGTCATGGCCATCGATGCAGAGAAATTCTTCGTCGAGGTCACGGTGGAGTGGGAGCGGTCTTCCTTGAGAATCGAGCTGATTATTTTGAGCAACCTCGACCCTCATGATGGCTGCCTCATTTTCTCACTGCTGCATGCGGTTGATGTTTTGGTCCTCTTGAGCAACGCGCTCCTCCTCGGTTTCACCGTTTCAAGGAGGGCTATCGATGCTGACGTTGAAGATCGCACCACCCCGAAAGGGTGGAAGGAGAAATTGATCAGACAAGGTTTCAGCGAGGGTCTCCATAGAGCCCTGAGACTCAGAGTCCAGAGTTTCTTTCAGGATTGTCTAGAGGGGCACCCCAGGGCTTCGGCCTAAGTGTAGCATGTTAATGGTTGGCAGAAGCTGGATGGCGACCTGGTCAGTGAGTAGACGGGCGTAGTCCACCTGGTCGGCGAGTTTGCCCCTTAGGGCTTGTTGGTAAGCGGCGGCGATGTTGGTGAATCCAAAGGGTAGGGTCATAACCCCTGTAGTTTCCCAAGTAGCCTCTGATAGATCTAGATCGGAGGGTGGTTGGCGCTAAACTAGAGTGTCCAGTGCTGATTCGGTAATGGAGAGACAATCAGTGAGCTTTAGTCCAACCAGATCGATGGATTCAATCAGATCGTCATTGTTGATCTGCCTCCTCTAGTAGCGAGGAAGCAGATAACGAGTCATCGCCGAAGGTGAACTTGGAATTAGCTCTGAGATCAGATCTATAGTTACAGGTGTGGGGGTGGCCGGTGCAGAACCGACCTACCCCGACTTGAGGAGCTCTCTGACTCTGTCAGCATTGATGACCCACGAGATGGATCCGACTATGAAGATCTGGTTAGGCTACGGAAGGGACAAAGAGCCTGCAGAAAAAACCATCTTGTTTGACAAGGAAACAGCACGCACACCCCTACCTAGTGCACCAACTATCAATAGAATATCATCGGCAGTCCTCCGAGGGGTACCCCACGAAGGTAGATTGATCGGTAGAGGAGCGTGAGATCAAGAACAAGAAGGCAACAGAGACACACGAGTTAGACAGGTTCAGGCTGTTAGTATGACGTAATACCCTACTCCTGTGGTCTGTTGGTTTGTATTAGCTATCGTATGATATGCCATGATTTTAGAGGGGGTCCTTGCCCACCTTATATAGTCTAGGAGGCAGGGTTACAAGTCGGTTAGATCTGAGAGATAACCAAAAAGTAATAACTGATTACAGGGATCTTGGGATCATACATATCCTAACAAATCTCATAGTATCTTCAGGATATCTTCTCGATGTCTTGCGAAAGGCACCAAGCAGAGTCATGCCCTGCAAGGTTTCTTCTTGTGGGCTGGGCCACCCCCAAGGGTGTAGCCCATGTGGTCTGTCGTGGGTATCTGGGGTCGTACACCCCACATCAGTTGACCCCACATGTCAACGAAATAGAAAATAGAGGAACACATGGGGCGACACTATCTCATCGGCAATGACCTCTCCAGCGACGGCACCTAGATTATAGTGACCCCCTCGACCTGGTGCACATGCTAAGGTATCCAGGTGGTCGAATTATCGACGTGAAGGACGACGGCGGCGGCCATGGCGGCGCGGCGGTGCGGGTCGATGGCGATATGCCGGAGGTGACCATGATGACTCAAACCAAGGCTCAAACAAGCATCTATGGGATACAGTGAACCTATTGCACACTCAAATGGGGCACTCGGTGGTCGGAGTTGGCTGGAGCATGGTGACAGGCCACGGCGGTGGAAACAACGGCGAGGGCCGCACGTGGCACGACAGCTTACCGTGCGTGGAGAGCGAGCAATGCAAGCACGATGAGATTTTGGGATGGCAGTGGAGTGGTTGCAGTGGTGAACGAGTGAGGTGGAGTGAGCTGGCGATGGTGGTGCTGCCCGAGCTGCTGCGGCTGCTGTGGACAACAAAGGAGGATGCAGAAAAATGCAAATGCGAGTGCGGGGATGGAGCGGGCAAGTGCGGGGCGTGATGTAGTGCCCTCTGGCCCAGCGTGGCTTGGCTGGTCAGACCGGCAGTGATGCATGGCTTTGCTTCCTCCATGCGGTGGCCATGCTCTGTTGTTGGTCAGCCATGATAGCGCGCGGCGCGGCATTCGTCAGAGTGCGATCCTATGCCTGACAGCACGATTTGAAGCAATTAAATCTCCTAATCCGTAGCTTGTTAGTGCAAACAACCTAAATAGAACTTGTTGCCCTAAGTACTAGCTACAAAACTCCTTTAGAAATCAAGGTCTAATTTGCAATGGATAGAGAGTAAAATCAACTCAAAGTAGTGACCGTCAAATTGCAAGCACGCAAGACTTAGAATTTTTTTCGTAAGTGCTGAAATCAATGAAATGTTGATTCTTGTGAGCAATTTTTAAGCATGTTAGGAGCTAAACTAGCCTATGACCCCAAAACAAAAGTTGTTCCTCTCATCAAACACTACAACTTTGCTTTAGTGCACACATCCATGCAAAGTCTCTATCATATAGTTCAAACTTGGTCAAACCTATTACATTCAAATGATGACTTATACTTGAAATATGACTTAGTGACCAAATTAGCCCTAGCCATGAATACCAAAGTTGTTTTTAATGACCCTCTAAACATGTTTAAGCTATTTATAAGGTCACACAATCATTTCATACATGAGTTACACATAAAGCTTTCTTGGTCAACATATATAATATCACTTAAGGACTTGATTAGACAAAAGTGATCTAAATGAACAATGTTCCATTAGTCATCTTAAGTGTAGCTAAGATGTTTCAGTGACTCACATCAACCATTTACATGTATTCACTCATGATCATATGCATATATACAAGGAAACATAAAATAACAAGCATGTTTCATATGTTTCAATCACATGTTTCAAAGGTAAAAGCTTAATTATGAATGCCTGATGCTCATGCTCATGCAATGCAAGTCCAATTATGCAACCCTAACACCTAGGGTGTTACACACTCCACTAGGAGTACATCCTCTAGAGCCGGATCCAACATGAACATAGATGAACCAACCGCTGGAGACGCTGCACCTGCTGCACAAGGGGAATCCAAATTCTGCTAGACGAGAAGGACATCCACTAGCGAGACCACTCTGAGAAGGACAAGTACAAGCTACCAAAGCCATGCACCTTCATGCTTACAAGTGTGTATAGTCCACAACTAATCCAAGACATAGGTATGGATGTTGAATTCGACTTTATATTTCATGTTGTGGGATGGCAAAAATTTTGGGATATTACATAGCAAGGGTCTAGAGCTTTAACTATGGAATTTTTATGCACTTTAAACATCAGGCACACAAGGGTAAACTTTAGATTTTTTTGGGAAGGAGTACTCTACTCATTGGAAAGATTTTAGTCTCCTCCTAGGTTTTGATGCATAATGTGTAGTAGATGTAGACTCTGCTATCCAAGATTTGGATAAGGCAAAATTCTAGAGGGAAATTTCTTAGAAAACTGATTTCTTTCATCCTAGGACCAATGATATTCATAGCCCTACTTTATGCTTCATGCATAAATGGTTAGGGATGACTATGTTTCCTAGGAATGACACTCGCACCATAAGGACAGATGACTTAAAATTGATGTATGTTATGGTAAAGAGGAAGAAAGTTTCCCCTATCAAATTCATGATGAGTCAATGGTTGGAAGAATTTACTCTTGTTGGTGATATTGAGTGTACCCCTTTGGTCACCTGAATTGCCACCAACATGGGTCTCATGCAATGATCTTTTGTTTCATTCATTACTAAACACCCTTACATTGATTTTGAATATTTTTGGCAAGCTCACATACTTAAAAAACAAAATGGAAGAACTGTTATGATGTACCATGGCTATACGACCTAGGTTCTGTTACCTAACCAGAACTACAGCTTATATGTTGTGCAATCATTAACCATGAATTTCTAGAAGAATGAAGCATCCCATCATAGGAGTGCATCTACAAGGATCACCCGTACATCACACCCATAGTATTACGTTGTCGATCCAACACCAAAGGAACCAGCCTATGCCAGTTACATAGGGTTTGAACAAGCGGGACCTTCTTGCATGTTCCAACATGAGCACATTGTCTGGAGCCAACCCACACTTGAGCACTCAAGTGGCTCCTAGCAGCAAGCTCCAAGTGAGCAGTGGCAAGACCAGAACTTCCACAACTACCAAGAGCAGAACTATGAAGAAACCTCAAGTGGGCATCATGGAGGACACATGTCTTTCTCTAGCCGAGGGTACCATGACATCCATGAGACCCAACACCGCATTGACAATAGGTTTACAACCATTGAGGAAACGAATGCTACCATACAAAGTATGTTACACCAACACTCACAATGGCAAGCAACAATAGGACACGTGATGGCCAACCTCCAACAGCAACAGCAACAGCAAAACCAGAACTAGGATATTTTGTTCCAGAACCTCCACATTCGACCACCTCGTTGAGCAACCATGACAACAACTAGCTTGGGGGAAGGGCATCCCCCATGTATCGAGATAAGTATTTCTTTTGTTTTATTATTTTTAAGTTTGCTTTATATATTTGCTAAAAAGATGCATAACTTAAAACAAAATAAAAATTTATCTTTATATTAGATACATATAGTTATGATGTGTGATCTAAAAATGAAAATAAAATAAAAAGAGTGTGTATAAAATTTACTTTAATTTATATTTTTAAGAGCCAAATAAAATAAAATTGACTCTGAAGATAATCTCTTAAAATGGAAATGATGAATAGTTGTTCTATTGTAATTCCTTTCAAGTACCTAGTTTTTAACCTTGAATTCTGCCGAGTTTTGGATAAAATTGTTTTGATATAAGGATTTACTCTGAACTTAAAACTCATGGGTAGCATATGCTTGATCTAAGTCTAGGTAATTGATAGATACGATATGAAAAGGTTAGAGCTATTGTTTATCTTGTTCCAAGTGACACTAAAGTTCTAGAGATTTCTTTTGAAAAAACATAAAAATGCTACATGATGAGTTCCTGTATGATAGCTTGAATTCCTACCAAAGTCATACATGTTATTTAGGCTAGGAAAACTTCCACTTATATGCTGCTTGTTTTGCATTGAGTTTGGTCAAGCTTTGTTGACCCTTATGAGAGGTTTGTCATGCTCTTAAAATCAAGATCAAGTACACACAACTCACATATGCCCTACTCCTACACTGGGGGTAGGCACAAAAATATGCTTTCTATTTAGATCCACCCAAAAATGTTTTACTCCTACCCTGGGAGTGAACAACAAAAACATGCTTGCTAGTTTTTTCCATCCACCAAATAAATGCTCCAAGTTCTTGTTGCTATCTCTCAAAAGTTTTGTTACAAAAAATAGGCATGGGCTATGGAAAAGTAATTCATAAAAAAAGAGAAAGAAAGAAAAAAAGAGTTGAGAAAAAAATAGACAAGTGTCCGAGATATGTAAAACAATGGGTACTCAGATGCCCGCCTAAAGAAGAGATTAATAAGATAGCCCCTATTCTCTTGCAAAAATATTTCCAAGTTTCCAAAGAGAGAGATATGTTTTCAAGGAGCATAGTAGAATTAGGTTAGCCACTATATATTTCCACACACATGCACATCTTGATTTGATTGTATGACTCAACTCTCTTCAGATCTACGGTTTGATTTTACAATATATGTATTGCAAGTATACTGTCATGCTATTTCTACTCCTATGAGCTCCACATAAGCCTTAGTTGTAGGAAGAGAAAATGCATAACATCACTATTGCCTTGTTGATGATCCACAAATACCACATATTTTGAGATACTTGAGAGTGTCATACAATGTAAGCTCTGAGTTTTACTTTGAAAACCTATAAAAAACTCTGGAACAATGGTAGAGCAAAGAACTTGGGACACAATGCTTCATTTGATCTTTCTCTTTCAATTGCTCAAAGACCCAAGTGAAGGCTAAGAAGCCCCATGGTTGAAGGTAATATGGGTAAGTTTGAAAGTCAGATCAATTTATTCTAATCTGGAGGAGAATTTTTGTTTGAACACATGTGTACTTTTAAGGAGTGAAAACATCATAGCAACTCTCATCCATTGCTGAGTTTAGCATTGCTGAGGGACAAGCAAAGATTAAGCTTAGGGGAGTTTGTTGATGGTAGTTAACACTCATCATAAACCGTCAATATAACTTGTATAAATGCATGAATATGATCACCAACATAGGTTTAGGGGTTTAAACTGACAAATTCCATGAGTTTTAGTGAATCTGTGTTTTCAACAGGATTTATTCAGAAAAGAGCAAGGTGGACCCAATGGTCAGATCAAATCACATTTATCCATGATGAAACCAACTTTGGAAGACTCTAGAAGCATCTAGAAGACAACAAACCACAACCTGATCTGAGATGTGGTAGGGTGGGGCTAGCTGACCTGACTTGCAGGCCGACCAGCATGTGGGCCCCACAAGTTAACCTCTCCCTCATATGTCGGTTCCCCACCACCTCCTAGGTTCAATCTATGCCATTGCTCATGGTCGGTTCCTATCAAGGGCTTGGATTTGACATTGCCATGGATTCATGGGCCCACAGGACCCCTTGTTCCCCCAATAAATAGCACCCCATACCCCCCTAAGGCATCATCTGAATCAAGAGAGATCATCATCATCAAAGAAGCAAAGAACCTCAGAGCTCCACAAATATTTTAGGCATAGCTAGCTAAGTTAGATCTAGAGAGAGGCAAGCTCCTTGCTTGGATTCCTAATCTTGTCAAGATCTTGGCTTGGTAAAGCCTTTTGTATCCTCTCTTGTATCTTTCATTATTCATTTGTTTGCTAAATTTACTATGACATTGTTCTTAATATTATTCATGTTCTTATTTATTATGTTCATGGTTTGCTTTGATTCACTTCTATAGATTGATATATCGCTATCGCCACTTTCACTGCCGTAGCAATAGAAGCGACATGTGATACTTCCACCATCGGTTGGAACGATAGTGAGGCCTCCTAGGACTAAAACCGGTAGTTTAGACTTCTACCACCTATGGGTTAACAATAGATACAACAGTGGTATTGGGGTTGCATTTGCTCCATTGCATGAAAAGCTGGGCCAACTAGGATATGCATTTTGCTCGGTGGCCCTAAAGTAGCGTTTGGTCAACCAGTGGTAAATTCATTGTGAGTGTTGAATTGCCTCAACTTTCAAGGCTATCAAATCACCATTACTTTCGCTGCCTGAAGCCTAAGAGCCGTGTACCCACTGCTCTACATATACTTCAAGCCCGGTGCCCTCCGGAATGACCCCTCTTCTTCATCTGTCATCCCCTTCACTTCCAATATACAAAGAAAATGTCGGATATCCCCATCAAGTTTCCAAGCAGCTCATCGTCCAGCTAGGATGAATTGCCTTCCCAACACTCGTCCGAGGAGAATGTCTCCTCTAATAACTAGATGTCTGATTATTGTCCTCTATGGAGCTCCAAGAAGGAGGAACCAGAGGAGGAGGATAACGAGGACAAGTATGAGGATGATGCTGACGCCAACACTGATGACGACGATGATGACTCTGATGGCTCCAACTCTGACTTTGACTCACCTCCTCCCAAGCGAGCGAGGCTTAAGTAGTTTATAGTTAGTATAAGTAGTTTTAATAGTTTAGGTTAGTTGCTATGCTTTCAGAGGAGTACAATCATATACCATCCAAATTGTGTCTATATGTTAGATATATATAATGAATCAATGAAAAAAATTCTATTCGCGTAGATTTGATCTCTTCAATGCCACCATTTTATATGAAATCCAAAGCAAGTTCTTTCCATTACTACTTCCAAAATGTCAGTGCATGGATTTGATTTCTCAATGAATGTTTTAAGGTTTTTTTATATATGAATGAATAAAAAGGAAAAAAAACTATCATGTATGGTTGCGATTGTTTCTAGGAAAATCTAAAAGCAGTTTAACCACTTACAATCATCATATTATAGCGTTGGATTAGCGTGGCAATGGTTGGCTTAATACGGAGACTGTTTAACTTATCCTATGCCATCTGTTCTCGCTGCCGATCGATCTAGAGCATCTGATTGGCAACAAACCTCAAAGCGCTCGACCCGTTCCCAACTCCCCTCGGGCTATTAGTGCCTTGGTGGCAGTTTGACCAACTAAAAAACCCCAAATATGAATCCATTAGTTCTCCACAACCATTTTTGCTATATCTTTATTCTCCCCACTCATTGCTTCACCTTCATTTTGAAACGTCGCCTATACTTCCCCTACCTCAACCACCTTACATTGTTGTTGTGGACAATGCCCCGTGAAGGTTAGATGAATTTGGTCACCCCCTGTTTGCATTTGGTTCTGATTGGTTTTGGGTTTGGTATCAGTTTTGTTCATATTAGGAATTTCTTCATTGCAACAGATGTCTTACTTCAGAAGAAGCCATTTCAATGCGAGCAACCTTGTGTTTTGGTGGCTAGGGGTGGCACCTAGACCCCAAATGAAGTTATTTTCTACTTGGGGAAAGAGCATTCACCTGGATCGACTATTGATGGTTAAAGCCATTGTTCATCACCTTCTCGGACCACAAATTTGACAAGAATCATTGAAGACCTTGTTTGTGGAGAGATTTTGTGCTTTGCAGGACTAGACATGAAGTAGACATACTTTATAGATACAATGTTAACATGGATAGAGATGTTGTCATCTTCATTATGGTTCACTACCTTTCGCTTTCGGGACCGCATCAACCAATTGAGTACCTTAGCAACTGCCTACCCATCCAACATTAAGCCTTAGAATTTGTGAAACTTTTATGGTAACAAAGTTTATATGTATTGATGAAGCCACTGGATTCGTATGTATGAGTATTGCATAATCGTTGAACTATTACTTCTATTGAAATGTTAATTGAATTAGTGTGTCTAGATTGTGATCCACGTGTACACCTCTATGTAAGCACAGAGGATCCAAAATAGGCCTTCTTCTACAAGCGGATAGTACCCGAAACCGTTGGTGACATGACATTTCATCTTGGTAGGAGTGCGACGATTTTCAAGGATGTTTTGGTGCCTTGGCGGGAGGCAAAAGCATAGACAAAAGACTCGGGCCAACCTCTTCACTCAGAGTGTGCAACACTCTGAACCCTGCCTGCTCCATTGTTGCATCTAGCTCCAACTCCTCCAATGGTCGGCACCATCCTAGGGTGCCATCATGAGAAGAACACCGTCTTCCAGTGGAGGAGGCTACAATAGGAGGGGGACCCCATCCTGTGCTGTGTCGAGAACCATCCCTACACATACCATCCACCACTTTTGTGTCGCTGTGGCTTGAAGACGCCTCGGTGGATTTCGTGGAGTGATGGAAACCCAGGACGTCGATACCATAGATGTTGTAGGGCAAATAATGTAACTCGATTTCTTTCTTGTTCATTCTATTTTCACAATGCAAATGCTGAAATCCCATTGTACTTATGGTAATTTGGTTTTTTCATAGTCCAACTTAGATTGTGGATTTTATGAGTGGTATGATCCCCTATATGGAAAATATCTTAGGACTTTGATTTTGGATTTACATAACAAGATGTGGAACCTAAAAGTGGAGGCCAATGTTAGAACAAATGAAGAACGGTTGTAGGAGGTGGAAGAGATTATGCCACAGATTAAAGAAATGGCTAGGGTTCCAATGAAAATGATGGAAGATTCTGTACCTTTGATAAAGAAGTGTGCTTCCTATTCTTCTTTCATCTATTTTGTAATTACCTTAGTTCTTGGCATGTTCATTGGCGAGTTGCTTAGTTCATCACCGTAGTAGATTCAAGTATCAATTTATGTATCGGACTCCATTGCTACGTCAGTTCTCCACCACTTAAGGATTGCATCTCTGCCATTTATTCAAGTCAATTTGATCTGAGGGCTTAGGATTGACGCTCTGGCATATATATACCTGCCTGCACCCCCCCTCTAGGGCATCCATGCATTTGATCCTGAGAGCCTAAGGGCCAGAAACCTTAATCCATATTTCCACTAGGATCAGAGCTAGCAATCAAGAGAAGATTAGTCCTCAATAGGATCTAGTCTTGTATTAGAGATAGAGAGATAGAGTGAGAGGGAAGAGTTTTGGAGGAGTTCTGGCCTATTGGTGCTCTCTCTATGGCTTGTACCCTAGCGGAATCAAGTTCTTCTTGAGCTTGCTTTTGAGATTTATCTAGTAATCAAGTATCTTGTTCATATTGTTATTTAGGTTTGTGACTCTCTTTTGAGTACATTAATCCTTGTAGCTCCTAGGTTAAAGTAGTATTTGTAGTGTAAGTTTGGTGCTTAGACTCGGTTACTCATGGATGTACCTTATTTTTTGGATCGGTGGTAGCTCGCAAGGTTGACTCTTATAGCCTCATTGAATCCTTTGTAGTCCACCTCCCGTTAGTAGGCCTAGTAGGACCTTGTTACTATAGGCAACATACACTGTCTGTGTTTTCTCTAGTAATATCCCTAGAATTGAACAATAGAAGACAAAGCTTACCAAAGTTAGAACTAGAAGACCTTAGTAGTCTCCTCTATGCTCCTATCATCTAACCTTGATTGTGAAGTTGGGTTAAGTTAGATTAGGTTATTCTCACACATGTTTCCTCGAGTTCAATATAAAACTGGGTACTCCCGGTGAAGTGCTACATTGGTATAATATCCAAGTGCTTGTGGATTATTCTGTGTGCACTAATCTATACCAACAAGCATTTCTAGCGCCATTGCTGGGGAAATGGTTGCTAAGTTAACTTTGAACCTAGCTTATCCTTGTATCATTATTCTTTTATCTTTTATCTTTTATCTTTTTATCTTTCCTTTTTACCATGGATCTAGAATCAACCCCTATCTACCAATATGGTGCACCCATGAGCGCACGCCTACAGCCACAAGAACCTTCAAAGCCTATCCTAACACCTAGCTATGAGCTATGCCCATGTTTAATAAACATGGTTCAGGATCAACCCTTTTCGAGCGAAGATGATGAAAACCCATATTCCCAGCTAAATGAGTTTGAGCAAACACGTGCATGCCTACGCATAACGGGCATGTCAAATGAAACCTTACAATGGAAGCTTTTTCCTTTCTCTTTGATGGGAAAAGCTAAATGCTAGTACAATCTCACCATAGGTAGTAGACAAGGAGATTGGGAAGCCTTGTATTCTAGCTTTTGCTTGCAATTCTTTCCCATCTCTAGAGTAGTCAGTCTTTGTTCTAAGGTTCTATCTTTTAAACAAAAAGAAAAAGAATCTCTAGGCATGACTTGGGAACATTTTAATACTCTCATCAATACTAGCCCTGACCTTACCATTCAAGACCCCATTCTTCTTCAACACTTCTATATGGGTCTCGATAGGAAAACCTCAAAGCATCTTAATATGGCCTCGAGATGTTCGTTCTTGCATGTCTCCGCCAATTTGGGGAGAAGCATTCTTACCAAAATCTTAGAGAACACCCCTGAAGAAGTAGAAATGAAGCCCCTAGAGGAGGAATCCTAGATAGCTGAACCAGAACCTTTGCATAACCCATCACCAACTTTAGCTATCCCAAATCCTGAATCACCAAAAAAGGAGGAAACTCCAATTTCGGATTTCATGCTTGAATTTGAGGATGACCTTTTTGAGGAATACGAAGATACCTTGAATTACCATATGATGAGGAGACCCTAGAAGTCTAGGAAATCATCATTTAATCAAGAACTTTTAGACCCTTCTAAGGAAGCTTTCCTTAAAAATACTATGAAAGAGCTAGTGTCTATTATAAGCAAAGAATGGTTAGAAGAATCAGAGCTATCCTCTAATGTCATTCGCTTATATTCACCTTCTATATCCATTCCTTACCAAATTAATAAAGCTCCTTTCGATGCTCTTTATAATCCAGTCATGGGTGTTAATATCATATCTGCATCTTTTGCTCATGGTTTATTAAAACACATGCCATTAACCCCAACAACAAAGTTACTGAAAAGTCTTTCAGGACACATTCTCCCAAGTTTGGGAATTTTGTATGTCCTCCCTATCTAGCTAAAAGGAACCAAAGTTCATCTGAGCTTCTATATCTTTGATACTATGGAGTTTGACCTATTGATAGGAAAACAAATTGATAGACTTATCGAAGAAGGACAAACAGGGAAGTTGAAGATAAGACTCGGGAAAACTTTAAGCTCCCCGAATGTAGGCCAAGTAGGACCTAGTTGCGAAGGAAGTCAGGCTCTGTTCTTGATCTTCCTTAGTAATGTCTCTTATGTGTAGATATGAAGTTAATCCTTAGCCATGATTATTAAGTATAATTACACTAATCAATGTATGCTTTGACTTGTAATTAAGATCAACTTAGGAATTAGTTTCTCTATTGTATCTACTTAGTCTTCCTATTGCTATCATAAGGAGTACTCTGAGTGTTCATTTATCATTCATTGGTTATTCATTTATATATCCTATCTCTTGATTTACCCCTATTTATTGTAGAAGGTTGGTTGGTTCATCCATCATAAGTATAAGTTATCAATATATCTCCTTTGTCAGTCCTTCCCTAAGGTAAAAATATAAATAATGATACATGGAATACTCCTAGGTGGAATGCTACAATGGAGTATCTATGCGCTTGTAGAATTCTTCATGTATCTATTCTTTCTAAGTCACAATTAAATACCAAAATACTTCTTGAGTGTCATTATTACTAGTGATGCTAAGAAGTACCAACAGCAACCTCGCAAGGTTTCTTTGAGAGGAGCAAGCCAAGCCTAATGTAGAATAGATGAGCCATAGGTGTTGAAATTCTACTACACATGCAAGAAAGTCTTGCCGCCATATATTTGAACGCGTCGGATAGTATACGAGTCATACGCATTTGTGCAAACATTTTTGGTCACAAAAGAAACATTTACCATTATCTTGATGCACACGCGATAGTCTAAGCATTGGAAATCTAACCAGGCTGGACACATCTCATGTTATACAGGAAACTTGTTTTGTACGAGTAAGCAAGTACAGAATAGCAATGTGTGTGCATTTGTTTATATTGGTGACACCCGGCCCCATGTCATACAGTATAAAAAACATTACTTTCTTTCAGGAATGAGATTAAAAGCCGAGCAGAACATGGTACACATGACCATGCTGCTCTAGTATACTCCTCCTACTAGTAATAATAATATTGGATGAAATGAGGAGTGAGTATAGTCGACACAAACTATGAAATTTTACTACGCACACTAGAAAGTCCACCGGCCGCACAATTGTTATCATCGTGCCAAGACTCACACCATCTCATCGGCATAAATGGAGGAGATGTGCTCTATTTTTGTAGCCACAGGTGTAATACGGTTGCAGTTCCTGAGGGAGCGTGATGGCACCCACCTTCAGGAAAAATAAATCTTTACAGAGTATCTTGCCTTAGAAGGCTTAGCATATAAAACCTAGCCTCGCTCCAATTCCAAATGTTTCCCATTCCATCTTCCATTGCGCAAAATCCCTCGCCTCGCCTCCCACCTCCACTAACCCATCAGTTGTCATCAAGGCCATTGGTGGCCTGGCTCCAATCCCCACTTCCTCCAGTGGTTCCGCATAGGCGGGGCTAATGGCACACCCTGGGTTGGTGTTAGCGGAGGCGGCGACAATGTCTTGTCCCTAGAGATCATCATTCTCGCCATGCTCCCATACGCCATCTACTAGGCTACCATTTCTCTCCCCATCACCCTCGGCGATGACATTGATGCCACCAGCACTAGTGGTTTGCTTGCCACCGCCGACCCTAGTGCTGTCCCGCTCATCGTCACAAGGTCCGCTCCAGGTAGGGGCGGGTCACCTGTGCCATCACGGTCCCCCTCGCCATCCACCGAGACCGACGACGAGGCCGAGGCTGACATCAAGGCTGAGTCTGATGACTCTTTAGGCTATGTCGCAATGGACTTGGAGGCTGACTGTCTACACGGCTACCCATGCCTTTTCATCCGGGCCTGAATCTGTTCATGCGTGTTAGCCCATATGGTGGCCTGGTGTGCCCCATCTACCCCAACGTATGGCCCATGGTTGGATCAAGGACAACATTAGGGCACATGTGCTAGTGAGGGCACATGCCCCCTTGAAGGCACCTACACCAACGACAATAATGTTGCCTACTGTTACGACCTGAGTTCATTACAACATAGGTGATCATTTTGGACCATCAAGGGAAGCGATCACCCGGGCACTTGTACAGATCCCTGGTGCCTTGAGCAAGGTGATCGTTGAGAATTCACTGATTCACCCCACAAGTACCCATGGAAAACCCTAGTCAGGCTCACACCCAAAGCAATATAGGAACTCTCAATTGGATTAAGGTCATCCTATTGACATCATCAAAAGCAACTCAACTTCAGAGAGTACCCTAAGACATGATAACTCAATCTCCAATGCCAAACCACTCAATGGTTCAAATAATTCAGCAAAGACAGTGAGACACCAGATAGTCCGCCAGCTCTACCAGACCATCCGATGAATCACAGGACATTAGTAGTATGTGGGAAATGAGTTGTTTGCCACTTATAGGAGTGGGCCCCACATGTCATCATGAGTTTGGAAAATTGCACCAACTGAAGCCACACTCTCTCACTCACCCATTCATTTGCCACCACCCTCTCTCTCTACACCCCAAGAACAAGGATGAACCGTAGAACTAGAGAGAGAAAGGATTGGAGGAGAGAAGAAGGAAGAAGAAGGAAGCACTAGCACCACTCCATGGGCACCATCAACATATTCAATCTTGTTCATGGTGAGCTCAATAAGAGTAGCTCTCATTTCTTGGATTTTCCACCAAATGCCTAATTTGTGGTTTTTGATGAGAGATTGAAGGATTTCTTACTGGTGGTGGTTCCATCATGTGTAGAGTAAGTTCAAGAGGTCTTCATCTAGTTCAATCACTCAAGCATCCCATGGATTACCTTTTAATTCATTTTTTTGTATGTTGCAAGAGGAAGCTCATGAACAATCCATCTCTTGGATGAAGAAGCCAAGGGTAGAAAGGAGTTGGATCTTCAAGTTTTTTGCTATAGAAGCTCTCAAATCTTAGATCCAAGGATCCATCTCAATCTCATGGTTTTATCTTCTTTTTCTCAAGTTTTTGGTTTAATCCCAAACCTATGGCTACACTTAGCAAACCAAGCTTTAAACCTAGCTACCTTGAGCCTAGTGAGCTGCCTAAACCACCCTAGGAATGTCTTACACATGCATAAATCATAGCTTAGCACATTGTTTGAAACCTAAGATCACCCAAGAACATAGGTTCTATCGATAGTTTAACGGAGTGTCCGCTAACTCCAAAAAAAACCATCCAACAGAGCCTTGTCTTCTATCGACCTCAGTCAATGGAGCGTCTACGGCATCACTAGAGTGTCCATTGATTTATAAGAGTAAATAACCTAGAAACTTGAGGGCACCAAGTTCTCAACGGAGAGTCTGAGACCTCTCATGGAGTGTTCGTTGATTTATAATCCTAGTTAGTTAGGAAACCCAAGGCCTCCTAGTTCTACTGGAGTGTCCGACACATGTCTCGGACCATCAGATGGATGATGAAAACCCTAAAAATGCCTAAGTCCTAAACCATTGGAGTGTTCCTTAGAGTATCCATGAGGTAACGGGGAGTCCGTCACCTCCGATGGAGCATCCGTCAACCTAGACAGAGTTGAACTAGACCTAAGTCACCTCGATGCCCAACCCGATGAAGAGTCCACCACCTAGGTCAAAGTGTCCATCAAGGTAATAGAACATGAGAGTTTGTTTAGAAAGCTTACCCAAGAGGTCAACAATATAGACTAAGCTTAGTTACAAATAGGGAGTCATAGAGCCATAGTTGGATGTCTCTTCCCAAGTTCCAAATCAAGCCATCATCTGTAAGTCCCCATCGGTTATCTTCAATCTCGATCATCCTCTCTTTCAAAAATCATATAGCATATGGAACATGTACAAGTCATCATCGTTAGCTTCGAATTCATTCAAATGACATAACCAGGTAGGCAAACCACTACTATGAACTCTATTTTGGATACCTATTATGTTTCATTATGAGTTATGCATTCCATGTAGATTTGGTTAGTCAACTTAATGATGTTTCACTAAGTTAGAACTACACATTCTTTAATTAGAGCCTTTCACTCAATCAACAAGATTGAAACGCTTAATTGCTTAGTAACGTTAGAAGTTGAGTATGAGAAGGGAACTCATGCTTGTGCGTGTAGGATTTTACACCAGGATATTTAACTATTAAAATGAATGAGGGTTACAACTTATCTATTTCCCTAATTTTGACTAAGGACCCAACTTAATTTTGAGGTATGAACATGATGATCAATTTGGTAATTCTTGCTCAAGCAAGGGGTAGGTCACTGTGAGTGTGGGATCTCAAGTGACATAGCTCATGGAGCAGTCAAGGACCATGCATTGGGATATGTGAGTCCAAGTAACCGCCCATACAGACCACATGCTGGGGATGGGGCTAGCAAGCCAAGTAACTAATTGCGACCAGTCTATCCATGAAACCAACAAGAAGGTGGCACCGGTTAGATGGGGTAGCATTAACTGGGCACCGATCTATCTCATGGGTCATTAGGGCTGAATTAGGGAAAGGTTGGAGATGTGAGGCAACCCTTAACCTTATGCACGGGTATGGTGGTTAGTCTCGTTCTTCTGTGTGGATACAGTTGTACACCTCTATAGTGTTTTGAAAGCCTGAAGTCCCTCGAAACGGAAACCCTTTGGTTGTTCTTACTTTCTATACCCATGGTACACTACTACACTCAGACCTTTCATAGCCACGTCGTAACCCCAATTGTAGCCGCATTTTGGCCTTGGCAATAACCTATCGATAGTGATGGTCATAGCCCTCACCATCGCTATCTGAGATCGTTTGCGGTGTACACTCACACTGCCATATTGGCTTATGTTCTATCTATGATAAGGTCCTCACTTCCATTGCATTGGAACACAAACTGGCTATCTGGGTATATCCTAACACTGCCATATTAGCTTATGATCCATCCATGATCAGGTACTTGTTTCCATCGCACTAGAGCATGACCCACCTATGTGGGTGTACACTCACACCGCCGTGTTGGCTTATGATCCATCCATGATCAGGATGTTGTTTCCGTCGCATTGTACCATGACCTGCCTATGTAGAGGACATCATAACCATTGCTCTAATGTATTACCCATCTATTTGAATGGCATTACCACCATCACCTTGCAGTACGATCCAACATTGATGAGGATGTACTAGGTGTCAGTTTACTAATTATGATAGTGGTGATGATTTTGTGATTCCGCCGCATCATAGGTTGGACCAGCATTGCAGATGATGCTTCCACCATCGGGTAATGGTACAGTGCGATGATGATAAGGCTTTCCTCATAGTCGCATAGTCATATGATGTGGTGGTGCTGACAACAGAAGAACGACGGTTCAATACAAAATGGTGACCATTATGGAATGGTATTGTATCTGGTATTGACAATAATTATTAATTAAGATGGACCATAATAGCTACTTGACACAACATGCAGATATATTTGTCAAATCCATACAATGCATTCACATATAAGAGTACTTTTGACAATAGACAATACACTCACAATAGTAGCTAGGATACAGAGATGCAGGATTTAACCTATTGTTGATAATTAAAAACCATACAAGTGATTAACACACCACGTGGTCTCCATGTATGGCCTCATCGAGAATAAAACTAGCTAGGGATTCTTGAAAGGCCGATATGTCTTGAGTGGTCAGCTCCCTTGTATACGATAGCAGCATAAACTACAAGAAGTCAACATTGTTGTAATGTAACATGGAGTGCATTGTTAAATTTAATCAGTAGAGATTTGTGTGTTGGTATAATAAGAACATGTTTGTGTTTCGTGGCTTTGATGATCCTACTCATGTAATGCATTACATAAAATGCACTAAAATCTCTACCACTAGGATGTTGCTTTGTGATCGTATCGACCTCCGTTACTCTGAAACCATCATTCTAGGAAAGGCCATAGAATCCTCTCTTCTTTTTGTACTTGTCATAAGCCTTGTTATCATCCAACAGAAAGATCATTGTGACAAACAAAAAATTTGTTACACATATAAATGATGAGATCTACAAAACCATGTTGTAAAATGCATGGAACAAGAGCTATACTTATTCATCATTTTTTTCAAGGGTTTGATATGCTTCATTCCCCTCCTGCTTGTATCATACACTAACAGCTTGGAATGGAATAGGTCTACAACAACAAGGCAAGTATGTTCGCTGTAATAAAGAAAATCAGATGTAGATTAGAGTCCCATCTAGTACGTGTAATTACGTAAATGATTTACTCGCTTACTCGTCGTTGTATGGCAGGAGAAGTAGTGATTTATCATCTTAGGCCAAAATGGAGTCGCACATAGCGTCCGTCGTCATTGTGAAGTCCATGGTGCTGGAATTAAAGGTCACTGGGTTGAAGAAGGCTATTGTAATGTTTTCGTCCTTACATGTATTTGCCTCCATCCTATAGACAAAAAAGTTAAATTTGACAGAGACAATGTGTCAGAGATATGGGTCAGGGGTACCTACACCACCCGTATATATGACCACCACCAAGCTATCGGCCCAGCGCCATCAAGAGGAGGACCGCAAGGGCTGACGTGATCCACCTACGTGGAGATCAAGGCAAACCAAGGCAGGCATATTTGAATGATAGCTATGATCAATCTATTGTAACAAACTAGGAACACAATATGTTACCCCAATCGCCATCTTTGTAACCCTACCACTCTTGCCTATATAAAGGATGGTAGGGACCTCGGGCATGGGATCCATCTTCCACCTATTCCATCTACATCATAGCTAGGAGCAACAACCCTTGTAATTGAGCATACAAATACAAGAGCAGCCGCACCACTAGAGTGGGGATTAGAGCGCACTGTGCCCTAAACCAATACAAATCTTTGTGTCCCTTGTGCTACCATCTGATTTTGTCTATGTGATCATGTTGCTAGATATTGCCAGAGCAAAACAATTCGATAGTAGGCGCACCAGGTAGGGGCCTTTTGTGTTTAGACTAATCTTGTGTTTTAGATGGGAGTCATCTTCAACATCGATGATGAACCAGAACAGGAGCAGCCAAGCAAGAGGATCACCTTCGGCAAGCTTGACTTCATCATCGACCAATTTGGGGACCTATGCCTTTAGGAACCTGAGCCAACTAAAGAAGGAGAACAGTCCCTCTAGATCCATGCTTTCACCACTGGGCTGGAGGAGGCTATGGACACCAGATAGTATGCTCTCGCGGTATACCTGAAGTGCTATGCTCATCTTTTTGTTGAAGATGGGCAAGAAGGTGAGATCATCCCCACTTTCCACATTAGCAAAACCATGGAACTCAACTCTGCCTCAGATCCGATACCCATACCTCACCACCACACCCCCAATCTTTGACAAGATCAGGGCATACAACAACAACCCATGGTGAGACACTCTTGCAGGCTATGGTGGAATCCACCTAACCTCCCATGGAGGAACACTAGTGGATGGAACCAATAGACCGAGACAACATCAACAACAACCCTAATCAACAAGGTTGGTGAGACAACACCGACATATCCAGACTCATCGATCCAGAGGCTTTCAACTATTTTCTCTATAGCTACGACCAACTACTCAAGAACTTGGACTCTAATGGCGATGGCGATGAAGCCATCCCATGTGTGTCAGGCTCTAACACCAAATCATCACCAAACAAGTAGCTGAAGCTCAGATAGTCCCCACCGACAAAAGCGTAAGACCCTTTCCTTAACCAAAAAGGGTAACAGGGCAGCGTGGTCGATTACTTGAGCACTGACCCTGCTTTAGGATACTCCTGATCCAAGCTAGATGCTTGCATCTAGTAGCCAACGGCCATGGGTAAGAGGGGGCTGTCATCCCTCCCTTAGTGATAAGGGAACTCAATTAGCCAACAGATTACCAAGCATAATCACTCGAGGGGAGGGCCCGTACAACCAGTAGCACCCCCAAGCCAAGCAAGGCCAAAAACTCTATGAGTTGGCTTACATGCATAACCGCATGGCTGCACCAGTCATCTTGTTATGTTCTTGCCCACCAAAGGATCTGATCGCTCTGGACTCATCTGTTGTCCAGGATCGGGATCTAAACGGATCTCCCACCATCGACAAAGATGCTACCCTCGAGTGAAATGGATGGTGAAGGGTCATTAGGATGTAAATAATGGCATTACCTTCCTCAGCCTTGGATCCAATGGTGACTCCCACCCCTAAGGAGGTAGCCTAGAAGCAAGAACTCAAAACATTAGGACGACAGTTGACAACCATTAGTTATGTCTAATTCACCTTTATTGATTCATGTTTTTTTCTCGTTGCATTACATTCCATGAGAATTCACATATATCCATTTGATGCAAATGTGTATTGATACCTACCGGGCACCTTGAGGAGGATATCCCTAAATCACTCAGAGGCTGGCTATATTAGACTGCCCCAGTTATGAACATCTATAGTGTTATGATCAAAGGTTACACTAACCTAGCATTACGATTAGGGAACTACAGAGGCCATCCTATGGACCACCCACCTGCTCCCCTTTTTTCCTTTCACCAATCGAAGTCTCATAGGCCTTGAAATGGTATAAGTGACTTAACAATACCTTGCGTGGACTCTACCAGGACATTTCATTCTGGTCGAATAATCCCTAGGTAGTTAGTCTAAAAGCTTAAACCAGCATCAAACACTAAAGACAAAGAAAGACGAGAAACAAAAGGTGTGCAGGCTATGCCGAACAAACGCTTGCTTCAAGCAACAACATTCCGCTCCAAACAAGTTAGGTGAACCACCCGAATTTGATCGAAACTCACTACAAACCAAAGCTTCATGCTCTTTCCCTAGATTGAGTGAAGCCTTGGTCCCACATGACAAATACCTTCAAGCACCTCAACTCTGAAAGTCTCATGAGATATTTATGGGTCATGAAGCTAATATTGGTGTAGCTACACTAACCGATTAGCATGCCACCTGAAGTGCAACGATAACCAGTCAAACGATGTTTGAGCAAAACACTCGAGGGCTATGTGCGCATGACAATACTTGTCATAGAATCAAAGATGGTCTAGGGACATTGACTACCCTATGGGTTCATGATGATTGTGATGTGACTCCAAACCTCGGGTGCACCATGCTGACCCACCCAAGCGTTTGGGGGCTACATACTATCACACACAATCACCATGCATAGAGAATTTGACTTGAAGACACATCGAATAATTGCTAAGCCCAAACTTTATTACCCCTTCCTTCACAAAGAGGTATAGAATCTACTCCTAAAGGGGGCATCCTTGATGACTTGTTCCACGTCAATAGAAGAAGGTACTTATACCTTTGTTCTATGAACTGGCATGGGTCGGCTACAAGCCGCCTCTACCGTAGCACACACCTAATCATGCAGACGCCAGTGCTACCACGCTCCACCGGGAGAGCCCCACCATGCCACCAAAAGGACGCCTAAGCCACCACAGCAGACTAGGGATCCTTCGCTGCCGCCGTAGGTCTAGCGGGTATAGATTTGTTTCCACTTGCAGGGGATATCCAATTTAGGTCAACCTGTTGGGCATCCACATAGCCAGTAGGATACTATAGTGACTCCAAAGAGATGTTAGCACAGCCAGGTGTCTAGCACAATGGTAAAGATGCTCCATTTCTTTGTCCAGATCTCGAGTTAGTCTCCTAGGTATCAGACCTTTTTTTGAGAAATTAAACCCCGACAGCACACATGGTACACGTGACACGCAAACCGTTAGGTCCCATAGGTCAGATGGATATGGAGAAAGGTCCCATAGGTACACATGACACATAAGCATCAGGGCCCAAAGGTCAGATGGTCCCATAGGTACACATGACATGCAAATCGTCAGGTCCCATAGGTCGGATGGAGATGGGCCATCGGGTCCCATAGATTGGATGGAGATGGAGAATGGTCCCATAGGTACACGTGACACATAAAGTGACACACAAGTCATTGGGTCGCACAAGTCAGATGGAGATGGAGAATGGTCCCATAGGTACATGTGACATGTAAGCCATCGGGTCCCATAGGTCAGATGCTGAAGGGTCCCATAGGTACACATCGGATAAAGAAGGGTCCGAGCGGATACTTCATGATGAATTGCAAGCATCATGGATGAGTAACTGGAGGTCCCATAGGTACGCATCGGATGGAGAAGGGTCCCATAGGTACACATCGCATGGAGAAAGGATCAAGCGGAGACTTTTATGATTAATTGCAAGCGTCACGGATGAGTAACTATAGGTCCCACAAGTACACGTCGGATGGAGAAAGTACCATGTGGAGATCTATGATGAAGCGCCATTCGTTATAGATTGAATATTGTTCATCACAGATGTGTAATTAGTTCAATGATGAAGCCCTGTTCATCATAGTATTAAACGAGATCATCATAGATGAGTCATGTGAGTGATCTATGATGAAATCCTATGCTCTTCTATGATGTTTTTGTGACGATGCCTGATTTCATCATAGATAGGGAGGGTTGGAGGATCGTCACCACTGATCGATGATGAAACTGAAATTTTTGTCATAAAAAGCGATATTCTATGACAGTTCGGGATTTGTCATTAAGATTATCATCATAGAAGTGGATATTTCTAGTAATGCAAAATTATGGAAGGTTTATCTAAGAAATTAGCTTCCAATGACAAAATGTTAGAAAATATAAATAATTGAATAAATAACTTCTCAGCCATTAAAAACCAGCATAACTTTAGTAAAATGATAGAATCACAAATATCTCAGCTGGCGGCTGTTGTTCCTTCGACCAACAAAGGTAAGATTCTAGGACAACTAGAAGAGCTTGAAATGGCAAATCTTGTCGATATTCGCAATGCGGAGGATGGGAGGATTATTCCTTGTCCATCAAGAAAGGTGATCCAGGAAGACCCATCATCCCCATAGCCAATGGACCTCATGTGTTCCAAGAAGCTATCTATGATTTTGGAGCAAGCGTTAACGTTATGCCATAGGTAATTTATGACAAAATTCATGGAGATCCTTTGTTATATACAACCATGTGTTTGCAACTTATAGATCAATCACTCTGCTACCCCAAGGAAATTCTTGAAGACATCTATGTCTGAGTCGGATGTTCATACGTACCCATAGACTTTGTCATTTTGGACACGGGCCAAGATTTAAGGACACCCATTATTTTGGGTCGACCTTTCCCAAGGACCACAAAAGCCATCATTTATGCTAATAGTGCCAAAATCTATTTCACTATTAAGGATAGAAGGGAGAAATTTAGTTTCATAAAATCATATATTGTATTCTCCTAGTCATCCACAGGTGCAAACTCTGACAGAGGACATAGCAAGCAAGAAGAAAAATAATAGAAGAGTAAGAAAGTCTAGGGCCAGGTAGCCAAGAGATGAATCAATCAAGATGATCAACACACTTTGATCAGAGTATGACCATCTCCTTGCTTCACCATTCCTTGCAAAGAAGGAAGATCCAGGCGTACCAACAATCGAGTGTATACTAGAACAAAGAATTTTTCACAACACCTTCTGTGATCTTGGATCAGGTGTCAACATCATGTCCAAGGTAACTTATGACTATTTGTTTGGTGAACCCTTGTTTCCTACATATATGCAATTACAGATGGCGGACCAAACAATCTGATTTCCGAAGGGAATAGCAAAAGACATCATGGTTAAGATACAAGATAACTACATCCTTGTTGACTTCATGATTCTCAACATGGGAGAAGAAGAAGAAGATGCACCTATCATCCTTGGAAGAACATTCCTCAACACTACCAACGTGATCATCTACATTGGATTAGGACAAATTCACTTCCAATTTCCAAGACAAAAGGTATGATGCAATTTCAATAGTTATATAACTTATGAGCAGACAAAGAAGATCCATCCCAAGAGAAGATATCTATCATCCCAATGCCGAAGGAATCAACTCCTAAAGAATGAAGATGAAGGACAAGTCAAGAATGAAGAATCTACTACACCAAAATCAAATTCACAACCTAAGCAGGTCTTGAAGGAAAAGGTGGCATCATCATTAGAGTCACCATCACAAGAGGTGCAACCATCAAGGTCTCCATCTCTAGCACCAATTGATGCACCCGAAGAATAAATAGGACTAGAAGTCTGGTTCGGTGGACTCAAAACACCGAACCCTCGCTGGGAGATAAAAATGGTAGTTATCCATATTTACTTTTCATAATGCATAAATTATTTTTAAATTAGCATATTTTCTTTTTTGCATTTGCAAATAAAATAAAATTTTCATTACTACATTATAAATCCTAAGCCCCATGTGAATAATTTTTATGGTGTGTAAAAACCCGCAAGATTATTCACCGTGACAGCGTAAAAAATAAAAATGCCATGCATACATCTAGTTATATTTCACTACATCATAAAATATTTTCTATGAAGCACGTATATATAGTTGTATATAGAGAAAATATAGGAAACTAGGACCCACAGGAGACACCTACGACCCACTCAACCACCACCATGCACCGAATTCTAGAGATCGTATCTCCATTGGGCGAAGCATTATCTTACTTAACCACTAAGCAAAGCATCACTTGGTGGTGGATGAGGCTACATGGGCCTAGGCCCCACCACTTGGTCAGTGTTGGTGATGCTTAAAATCATAATCCTATTGCCAACATATAAACAAAATGAACAAATGTAAACACCAAAACTTAGAATTAGGGATTTTAACTTGCACTTTCCACGAGTTTTGGTATAAGCATGTTTTGCAGGTCACAAACATAAATGCATGGAGAAATTCACTAAAAGGAGCTTTCTGACGCTGATTTGCACAAAGGAACAACAAAGGCACCCATCAACTCAACTCAATTAGGGCAAAGCACCACCGGGGAGCGATCCAGGTCTAGCCCAAAGCCTGCCACATGAAGGCGATGGCCAACGGCGATAGTCAAGGGATGGCTCACCCTAGGGGGTAGGCGACCCCCAGTGGGAGCCTCCCTACCTCTTGTTGCTCTAGTAGTGGCATGCCTTCATGCTGAGGCGGTGTAGCCCTGTCCTCATGCTAAGAATAGCTTGAAGCACCGCCATCCTCCCTATATAAATAGATGGCTAGAGCTCCCCTCTAGAACACACATCAAGAGAGCAAAGAAGAGAGGGAGAGCTTCATTTCTACTTAGCTTTAGCTAGAATAAGAGTGGGAGTGAGTGAGGAAAGAGTTGGAGAAGTGCTAGGGCTATCGACAACCTCCCTTAGTGTACTTGTTATACTTAGCAGAAGTGTGTCGAAGCTAGCAACTGCTCTGCTTGTACATCTACAATCGTCTTACTACTTGGAGTAAGAAGTTTGTGTTTAACTTCAGGATTGATTTCTTAAGAAAGCTACCTTTGTTCATTATAAACTTGTGGGTTCATCACCTGTCCTAGCGGCGGATACTCTAGTAGAAGGGCCCTGATAGAGATGGATTACCATTGCATGCACGCTAGAGTAATAGTTGATAGCGTAGACATGGTGTCTAGGCTAGAAGCTATCTTTGTTTGCCTCGTTCCACATGGTTGAGGTGTAGGCAGCAGGTGGTGATAGCCATGTCCGTCCCTTGTAATCCCCCACGTCTAGGATCGACGTAGAGCTACATGCTGATATCGCTTGGTAGACCAGGCGTACTCCGGTGCCCGAAGCAATTCTATAGTGCCAAAGTTATCTTCGCTTAGGATATCTACCCTTAAAAAACCTCACTACCCAAGCTACCTCTCACTTGTTTTCTTTAGGTGAACTAGTTAAGACACCCGCACATCTGTTCCTTTGGGAAAATACGATACCTTGAATACTTCCGAGTGAAGTGCTACAATGGTGTATCTGTGCGCTTGTAGATTCCTTTGCTTTCCCTAAGAAACACCAACAAGCATTTCTAGCGCCATTGCCATGGAGCGGTTGTCATTTTAGTCTCCAAACCTAAAACATCCTCAATTTTCCTTGAAGGGAAAATCCATAGAATGAATTTTAATATGATAAACCAAGAACTGATTCCATCATATTATCATATTTCAATCGATGTCATAGTCATACATCATAAGATTACAAGAATAAAAGATATTACATCACTGGGGAACACACCTATTACAGAGTTAATCTAGTGGAAGACTATCGAGTGAAGGCTCCTCCTTCACGGGCATCATCAGAGTTGGCGTAGTGCAGCGTAGATTCCATCCCTGAACCAAACTTGAGCGTAGGCATGAGACCTCCTAACCTTCTAAAGTCAGCATCTCTGAGAAGCAGGAAATCTGCACACCGCCAGATGTGTGCAGGCCATGGTCAGCACTGATGAGCTTTAGTGGAAAAAGATAAACAAGGGATCTAACGATCCTAATATTTGGCTGTGGTTCGCATCCTTAGCGCACGAGAAGTAAATAACTTTAGTAATATAATAATAATAATATCCAATTTTTAACACATTCACCACCACACCATCCTTACCCATCCGCCATCCATCCATCCCAAACCATCTCCACACCACCACACCACATCTCATCTCACACACTCAGGTCGATAGGCCAACTCCCTCTCGGCCTTGTCTCAATAGCCCGCAGCCCCAAGGCTCACGACCAGAAAATACCCCAACCCTAGAGGGAGAAAAGAAGGACTCATCTCCTATCTAGTTTAAGCGAAACCCAGGAAAGGTCCATAGCCGACAAGTCAGCATATGTATCGATCAATCAACCAAACACTCTGCAGAGGTTTTACATACCCACAAGATTAGCCATCCTTGGAGTCTAGAATCTCCTAGGTAGAATTCTGATCACTTGCTAGCCTAGAACAATGCCACCCTACCTCTCAGCCTTGGAACATCCCAAGTCTAGTCTAGGATGGCTAATATTGTGAGTCATAGACAGAGCCGAGGCCCTCTGGATGTCAAGAGCTAGGTCCACAAGGCCTCCTGAAGTCTCGGAAGGGTGTGGGGGAAACCACGTGCCCCGTACCTCCTTGCACACATTCGCCTAGCAGTAGTGGAATTGTTCTACCAAATAGTCTGACTGTCCCACACCATATAGGTCGAGTGGGATGTAAAGGATTCCTGGTGAGTCTGAGTACTAGTAAGTCCTTAGGGATTGACCAAGCCAGAATGTCTTCATCAGGGTTTCCATTTTACATGCCACCACAACACCTCTACCCTAGGGCTCCACCTCTCCGAGGTTCACACCCAAGGACACCTCCAATTACCATTTACCCACCATAGGTATTCCATATTCAAGTGCCCAGGTAGCACCACATAGCAAGACTCGCCCCAGGCTCATCGTTATTCTAGCTCGGTCGACACAACCCTCACTCTCCATGCACCCAAGGCACACGCAGCACACTCACACACCACCAAGTCCAGCACCCATAGCCAAACCATTCCTAGGGGGTTCACCACCAGCATCACATCCCCGATATAATGCAAAGTGGAATTAATAATAAGTATAGTGGTGTATTATGCAAGCAAGCAGGCAAGTAAGCATATATAAGCGAGCGAATGTGCAAAGCAGGGTGACATGGTAGAGTGGGTTGCATCAGGGTAATAATGGCTCAGGTAGTAACATGCATCAAAGTACTATCAAAGGATTAATTATAAAGCGCTAGCAGTTCTAGATATTATGCAATGTCTAATAGGATTCTCTAAAAGAGGGTGCTGCCATGACACCAGTGATGTAGAGGTAGTAGTGGTACAATTCTCCATTCATTGGTGTTCCATTAGTGGGGTCACCTCCTCCTATGTTGACTCCATTCCATAGTCCTTGTCATCGTCCATGTTCTCTTGGTCCGCTCGTCATGGCGAGATAGATCCCGCGATCGTAACATCTGAACGAGGTACGATCCCTCAGCTGGCTCGAAGGCTCGGCACACAGGCAACAACACCAACAACCAGCGATAAGAACCAAACACGACCGAAAGATGCAACAACTCAACACGACTGCGGAGTAACACATTCCATAGCTGGGTGATAGATGAATTCCTGTGATGTCGAGAAAGTAGTGGTACGCATCTCTAGAAGTTGGGGTTGTCCACCATCAGGGTCCATCACCTCTGGGTGCGTTGTAGGATCCATCTTGAGCTCGAGTCATCGCTTGGATGAGCGGCGGCGAGAGATGAATGGGGGCTAAACAGCTGCCTCGACCACGGCACGTGTCTCATGGGCAAGTGGCTTTGGCTTCCAGGCTTTGACAGTGCGGCAACTCAGCAAGGTAGGGTCTGGGGCTGGGGCTGCTCGCGACGCGCGCGTCCGCGACCAGGTGGAGGTGCGCGGCGATAGCGAGGCGGTGGCCAAGAGCTGTGAATCAACAAGGCGGGTGGCAAGGCAAAAGGTGTGGCCTTGACCGTGATCCCTAGGCAATGGCGACAGGGCAACGTGCTCATGTTGGTGGCTGGGCGGGTGGACTACAAAGCAGTGGCCTAGCCACTACCATGCTGCGCGTGTGCGCTGTGGGTTTGGCGTTCTGTGTTCTTCCACTGGCTAGGTGAGGTCTGGGGATTCCTGGCGCTGAGCAGGATGATAGGGCTCAAGGGCACAGCGGGCAGAGCAGAGCCGAGTACCGTGGTGCGTACAGAGGTGCTAGGTCACGGGCGTGTGCAAGGCTATGCCTTGGCCACGAGGGTGGCGAGGCAAGCATGGTGTGGTAGTGCTAAGGTCCTGTGGCGGCCATGGGTGGCTACCAGCATGGATGCGCTGTGCGTGTATGGCCCCGGTGGTGTGTGGTGCCTTTAGGGCGGTGTCCATGTGTGTGTGGCTGTGCCTGTGTAGGTGCGACAGTCCACGGCCAGGGTGATCTCACCCTCGTGCCGTGGCTCGATCGGCACGTAGGGCATAGGGGCATCACGGATACATGGTGATCGGCTATCGTGACACGATCAGAGCAGCGTGATGGCCGAACAAAGGAGAATGGCATGAAGGATGGGCAGGTAGGTAGTGAAATAGGGGATGCTCACCAGGGGCTTGTCGGTGGAAGGTCGCATGGTGTAGGTCAGGCCTGGTGTAGGCAGCACTGAGGTCACGTCGATGCCATACGCGCGTGCTCACGGTTCAGCGCAGGGCTCTGACCGGTGATAAGGGGCTCTGAGGGGTCGTTTTGGCATGCAGGAAGTCGTGTGGTGCAGGTGGCTCCGAGACGGCTTCATGTCATGGCCGCGGCGACTCCCAGTGCAGCTCAAGGAGATGGCGCGGGCAGGGAGGAAGCTCACTGCATTTCGGTGGTTCGGGGTGCTATACTCCGAGTGACGCAGGGAGAGGTTGACACGGTGAAGGCTCTGTGTCACGGCAGCGGCATGGTTGGTGCCGTTGCGACCTCAGGGTGGCAAGGCCATGGTGTTCTGGTACTGGGAATGGAGGCAGAGAGGAGACAGGAAGAAGCGGCGGTGGCTAGAAGGAGCTCTAGAGTGAGGCAGCATTGGGGGTCTTTATAGCACGCCAGCTAGGGCTTCTAGGAGGTGCCATCCATCCTCGATGTCCATGCCAAGGAGAGGAACATGCAGCATGAATCACGGGCACCTGAGCTAAGGGCGTGGTTGGGACACGGGTGTAGGGGCGCTGGCATGCGAGCAACGACGGCGTCTGGGGGCCAGGGCACGTGCGCCCTAGGGTTGGAGTGGGGACTTCAGCTGCTGGCTAGGCTAGGCCAAAGGGAGCAGGGCTGCTGCCTTGGCTAGGCCAGTGGAGAGAGTAGGCCGTGCGCGCACGTGGGCCAGAGGGGAGAAGCTGGGCTAGGCTAGGCTGCTGTGCCAGTTGGGCTAGGAGAAGGGGTGATGGGTTGGGCCTCCAGTGCAAGTGGAAGAGGCCGGATGGAAGGTGAGGTGGTCATGGGCCGAGGAGGTGAGCTAGGCCAACTCTGTTGTTTGGGCTGGTTTGGCCATTTCCTTTTTCTCCTCCCTGTTCTATTCCTTTCTATTTCTATTTTCTACCTTCTAAATAAACCAAGGGCTTCTATGTGGGGTCCAGTCAAGGGTTGGCAATTTACGAGCATTGAGTTGATAAAGATAGTTGGTTGACTATAGAAATTAGGTCAAAGGGTTCAAAACTAAGGAGATGAATTGAGAGAGAGAGAGAGGTAGAAGGATTCATGAGAGATTCCAGAAGGAGTCAAATGGATTTGCTACGGACTTGTGCTCTCCAACACAAAACCCTAAACCAAATAAAGAACTCTGGCAAGCTCCTACAAGCATCACTATATGTATGCAACAATTTATTTATAAATTGTTCTTTGTTTGACCTAGCATCTACATGCTTCACATATTGCAGGAAAATTTTTAAAAAGTTTGTATTTTTGGCTTCTCCAAAAACTCGGGTTGTTACAAAACCTAGTTCACTTGTGTATCTTTTATTTTACCTTTCTTTTTCTTTTTATTCTTTTCCAATGGAGCACCAAACAATTCATCAACTTTCTGCTCCTAAGGGCGAGTTCTTAGAGCCACCACAATCCATGAAGCCAATCACAACTTCTAGCTATGAACTCCGCCCTAGCTTTATAGCCATGGTTCAGGAACAAACCTTCTCGGGGTTCAATTTTGAAAATACTTACCATCACCTTAGGGAATTTGAGCAGATCTATGCTTACCTAACAATTTTAGGCATGTCACAAGACACACTTCGGTGGAAGTTGTTTCCCTTATCACTTGATGATAGGGTGAAACAATGGTACGCCCATAACATAGGGAAGGTAGCTAGCGATTGGGAAGAACTAAGGAACAGATTATGTCTTGCGTTCTTCCTTATATCCCGAATTGCTACCCTATGACAAGAGATCCTCAATTTCCAACAAAAGGAGAAGGAAACCATAGGTGCAGCCTAGGACCGATTTTCAATCCTAACATGTTCTGGTCTAGACTTTTCTATACCCAACCATGTGTTATTACAACATTTTTGGTTAGGGCATAGCAAGGAGTCTGCCCTACAACTTGACATAACTGCTGGAGGTTCATTCATGCATTAAACCACTGAGGAAGGAGAAGCCCTCCTAGACCATATTTTAGAGAACACTCCTCCCTTAGAACCCCTCCGTGTAGAACCTATGTTAAGTCATGAGGAAGTCTCTTCGACCGAGGCTAAACCTACACTTTCCATTCAAGAGCCCTCACCCAAACTAGAAGATCCAGAGAAAGGTCTCCAACCTTCAGACCTTCCATCTTTCGAGGATGACCTTTTGGAAGATTTTGGAAATACCTTGAATTATTTATGCCAAGGCAGACCACCAGTTCCTATCACTCCATTAGACCCATTACATGAAGAAGTCCTTAGGGAAACTAGGGAGTTGACTGCTATCATGAGTAGTGAGTGGGTAGAAGAAGCAGAGCGTTCTTCTAAAAAATTCAGATTCACATCCCTCCTTCTACCATCCGCTGCAAAAATCATGGAATAATGGTGGAAGTGCTCTACAATCCCACTGTTGGAGCAAACATCATGCCTACAACCTTCGCATCCACTTATTTTGCCAATGAACCTCTTGCTCCAACTAAGAAAACATCAAGAATTGCAACCCATTCTAGACTAGAAGGTCTAGGGATTTTCCACGATGTATCTATATACCATGGACAAATAGAAGTTTCCCTAGATTTCTGTGTCTTTGACATCAAGGACTTTGATGACATTATAGGGCATCCCCTAGAACATCTTACTAAACCACTGAAAAATAGGGGTTTGGACATAAAGTTGGGGATAAACATTTTTTCAATTCCTATCACTCGAGCTAAAAACTTAGTAGTAGACACTCTCCCCTACCATGAACCACCCAAAGAAGTCATGTCGGTATCACCATTTGAATCTCCTAGGTCATCTTTAGACAAAGATGCCAAACTCTTTATAGAAGAAGAGGATGACTTGGGAGAAACCATTGACCTTCTTCAAGAGGAAGCACTAGCATGACCTCCTGTTGAACTTAATCCCCTACCCACTGGCCTGCGTTATGCTTTCTTGAATGGTGAGAAGAAGCTCCTATAATCATAAGCGACAAGCTTACTGATGAGGAGACGTCTAAACTCATCGCTATCTTAGAAAAACATAGGTTAGTTTTTGGGTATTCACTTCAAGATCTTAAGGGTATAAGTCCAATGCTTTGTACCCATTGTATCTCTATTGACCCTACAAGTACACCATCCTACAAAACCCAATGCATGCTCAATAACACGATGCGGGAAGTCATGAAGAAGGAAGTCCTAAAACTTCTTCACATCAGGATTATCTATCCCATGCCACATAGTGACTGGGTCAGCCCTGTCCAAGTGGTGCCCAAGAAAGGTGGCATGATGGTCATAGAAAACAACAAGAATGAATTGATCCCACAACGAACCATCATAGGGTGGAGAATGTGTATAGACTACCAAAAACTCAACGCGGCCATGAAGAAAGACTACTTCTTACTGCCCTTCATTGATGAAATGTTAGAGTGGTTGGCGAAGCACTCTTTCTTTTGTTTTCTTGATGGGTATTCGGGGTATCATCAAATTCCTATCCACCCCGATGACTAAAGCAAGACTACCTTCACATGCCCATATGAAACATATGCATATAGACGAATGTCTTTTGGGCTATGTAATGCACTCACCTCTTTTCAAAGGTGCATGATGTCAATTTTCTCAGACATGACAGAAGAAATTATGGAGGTTTTTATGGATGATTTTTTAGTCTATGGAAAAACTTTTGACCACTATGTAGAAAATTTGGACAAAGTATTACAACGATGTTAGGAAAAGGACTTAGTACTTAATTGGGAAAAATGCCACTTCATGGTTAGAGAGGGCATCGTTCTTGGACACTTAGTGTTCGAGAGGGGGATTGAGGTTGACAAAGCTAAAGTTGAAGTCATAGAACAGCTACCACCTCTTGTGAGCATAAAAGGAATCCATAGTTTTTAGGACACACAGGTTTTTATAGACGTTTCATTAAAGATTTCTCGCAAATCTCTAGACCATTGACAAACCTGTTAGCTAAGGATGTACCCTTTGAGTTCAACAATGAGTGCTTAAATGCTTTAAATACACTCAACAAAGCACTCATCTCAGCACCAATCATCCAACCACCAGATTGGTCGCTGCCATTTGAAATAATGTGTGATGCTAGTGATTATGCCGTTGGTGCGGTCCTTGGCCAAACCAAAGATAAAAAGCATCATGCAATTGCCTATGCTAGTAAAACACTGATAGGAGCACAACTTAATTATGCTACCACAGAAAAAGAGCTTCTTGTAGTTGTTTTTGCTATTGATAAATTTAGATTTTACTTAGTGGGAGCAAAAATAATTGTTTACACCGATCATGTTGCACTTAAATACCTGCTCACTAAGAAAGATGCAAAACCACACCTCAAAGATGGATTCTCTTGCTCTAAGAATTTGACCTAGAAATAAAAGATAAAAAGGGAGTAGAGAATATTGTTGCAGATCATCTGTCATGTATGCCAGTCACTAACATGCAGGAACTTCCAATTAATGACTTCCTACACAACAACATGCTGCTAAAGGGTGATGGATTCAAACCCATGGTACACGAACATTGTGAATTTCATGGTTTCAGGGTACATACCACCGAGCGAGAACAAGAAAAAGCTACAAGCTGAAAGCAGACATCACCTTTGGGAGGACCCATACCTCTATAGGATATGTTCCGATGGCTTGCTGAGAAGGTGCGTGCCCATGGTGGAGGGTATACAGATCATCGAAAAGTGCCATGCAGCTCCGTACAGAGGCCACTACAGAGCATTCCGCACTCAAGCCAAAATTTGGCAGTGTAGATTCTTCTGGCCAACGATGTATGAAGACACCATAGAATTCATCCAAAGGTATTGGAAATGCTAGCTGCAAGGTGACATCACTTCTCGCAATGCAATGCCCCTCCACTACAATCTTCAAATAGAAATATTTGATGTGTGGGGCATTGACTTCATGGGGCCATTCCAAAAGTCCCAAGATTGCGAGTACATCCTCGTCGCCATTGACTATGTGTCAAAGTGGGTGGAAGCATTACCATGCAGAGCTGATGACACCAAGCACGCCAGGAAGATGTTCCATGAAGTGATCTTCCCTTGCATTAGAACACTAAGAATGGTGATAAGCGATGGGGATTCCCACTTCATCGATAAAACCTTTAGAGCCTTCCTAAGGGAGCTTGGGGCCAAGCACAACATCACCACCCTGTATCATCTGCAAACTAGTGGCAATGAAATGGGCAAGGGGTGGAAGAATAAGCTTCCTGATGCACTCTGGGCATACAGGACAGCCTAGAAAACCCCATCGGCATATCACCATTCCAACTCATCTATTGAAAAAGCTACCACTTACCAGTTGAGATTGAGCACCAAGCTCATTGGGCAATCAAGAACTAGAACATGGACATAAAACTAGCTAGCAAGAAATGATAGAAACAAAACTCTAAGCTAGAAGAATGGCATGAGAAAGCTTACCATAGTGCCAGACTTTACAAAGAAAGGACCAAGACATGGCACGGCCACCGAATCCAACAAAAAGTATTCAGGGAGGGAGACAAGGTCTTGCTATTCAACTCCCGAGTCAAGCTCTTCGGTAAAGGTAAGCTACATAGCAAATGGGAAGGATCATTCACTGTCGTCAACTTATCAACTCATGGCATGATCACCATCTAGGACAATGACAGTAACACTTTTAAAATTAATGGACAAAGATTGAAAATTTTCCTAGAACCTTCTCATGATATTAATCAAGAAATTGATGAAATGGACTTAATATCTTTTAGCGAATTCATTGCAAATCTATGAAAATTTAAATATTTCTAACATGCTCTTGCATTTAAATAAAGTTACTCACATATATTTATCATTCACAATCATACGCTATGTGAGAATAATTCTTTGCTCATGTCTTATTTAAGTAAATAACACATAAAATTGACAAACATGTTTAAAAATGTGAAGATAAAAATAGAACATCGTGGGGTTTAGATATTGTTGCATGTGAGAGCCTTTAGAAGGAAGCCTAGTCAGGACAGCGACCCTCAGGGGACGGGCGACCCCAGGGATCGGCCGCCCCCCTCCTAGCTCCTCCCGTGTCCTGTCTGCTGGGATAACCTCATATGACCGAGTGCATAATGATCATCTAGGTTTTTAAACTAAAATATTCTTCCCTCGCGCAGTTGCTGAGCCTGTATAAAAGCACCATGAGCCCTCCTTCATCCCACACCAAAGCATTCCTCCCCTATCATAGCATTAGTCCCAAGACATCCTAGTTGAGCCATGGACAACCAAGCACTTGCTTTATACACCGGCTCCAACTCAACCTTCAACTTAAAAGAGATTCCATAGCCTGTCAACCCAACACCCGAAAACACCTATGTGAGAGAAGAAGCGTGCACTGTTAAGATGGCTCTGCTTGCTATCATGCCTCCACTCCTCAGTAGGGCGAGTAGAGGCATGAGTGTGCAGTCCACAACTAGGACCAAGGTGCCACAAGCTGACACCCAGCCTAGGTGGGTGCCCCCATCAAGGTCAGCCTCAGGGGCCAACAACCTCAAGCGCAAAACTCTAGAAAGTGTTACAAAAAGCATCCATGTAATGCCTTCAGGCAACATCATTTATAGCTATAGCTACATTGTAGTGGCGGTTCAAAAACCCAATAGTGGGTGTGGGAAGGGGTTGATGCGCAAACCTAGGAGAGGAAAAGGGCCGGTGACCCCTGTCCAAAAGTCTGTCTCAAAAGAGACAGCCGATTCATCATCTAAGCCCCTTAGATTTAAGAGGACCAACAAGCCTCTGATCTTAAAATCATGCGCTATCTTTTAGGAGGACGAAGAGTCTAAACCTCCTGAAGACCCCCAAATCACCTTGCTAAAAAATAAGATCAAAAACCTATGCGAGGACGTTCGATTCCTCAGGGGCTAGTTAGACGATAGCAAGATTAAGGTCAAAGGCCTAGTGTAACACCCTAGGTGTTTGGCTTCCACTAAATTGCATGTCATTTCATAAACATATGCATCATCTATGTCATCATGCCATTGTCATTGAAACATACATATGCAACATTCACATATTCTGTTTGTTTCGTACTTTATTGCTTATGAATGGTGGTAGTGCAACATGTGAATGCAACATGGATTTCTCATACCTTGAAACATGGCAACAGGGTAGTAATATGACAAATATAAAATAACAACAAGGTCATGAAACATGTGAAACATAGAATTGAAACATATGAGTGAATTGCTTGTTTTAGTTGCTTTATCACATGTGATCATTAGAAGTTGGTATAACAATTTTGTAAAGTGGTTGATTATGGTCTATTACACCTTAACTACACTTAGGGTACTTGTTGGGACATTGTTCATGTAGATCAAAATGACCAAAATGCCCTCAAGTGGAGGTTTGACTTGAATTGACCCTTGGAGTGTCACTGTTTGACTATTTCAAAAGACCAACTTAGAGACCTTGCATGGCTGTGTACTCTTTACCAAAGTTGTAGCTAATTTATTAAGGAACAAAAGTTGTTTTATGATCATTTCATGAAAATGGTTAGAACATGCTCAAACATGGCCCACAAGTTAGTATTTCATGCTGATTTCACACTTAGAAAATATTCTAAGTCGTAGTTACATTTTCAATTGCATCAAGCTCACTTTGGCTTCATGTAACTACTGATCCATGGCGAATTAGGGAATGGTCTTTGAAAAGAAGTTGTAGATCGATGGTAGGCCTACATTTTTCATGTATACTATTTTTGCAATAGATCGATGGATTAGCCATGTTGACACGTTGAAATGTCGCTGACAGTCATTATCATCGAGTACTGAATCGAAACGTTTCTGAAAACGTTCAGTGTCGCCATGGTCGACCGATGCAGAAGCTATTCGCCACGTGGCATTCATGCACTGCCGTGGTCTCCACATCACGCGTCCGTGCTCCAGAAGAAGGCCAGCGCCTACCCGAACGCGCTCACCGCTCCATTTCCTCTCTCTCGCCTTCTCCGCGCGTAGCGCCTTGACTGCAGTAGCTCCACCATTGCCGACCGTGCGTCGCCGTCATCATGCACACTTGCCACCATGAAAACAAGTTGCCCAGTCCATCAGTAGCCTCGCCGTGATCTTCTCTACCTTCTCCACCCCACCGTCGGTCCAATCGAGTCTTGGTAAGGACGAATGCGTCATTTTCTTCCACCGCCACCGTGGCTGTTCTCGCCGAAGATGGCACTCCACACGGCCAGCTGTCCTCGTGCCCTTGCCATCCCTCCTCTATCTCACGCTAGGTACTAGGAGCGCTGTTGAAGCTCGTAGGGTCGCCATATAGGGCTACGACGCCGTCATCTCGCCAGAGCCGGCCATGCCGCGACCGTGCGCCGCCATGCTCATCGCCAACCCCTATAGCCATAGTACTAGCTTCAATTGAGGGCACCAATAGATGCGCACTATTGTATTGAATGTCGTAGCACCGCCGACCTCACCGGAGGAGTCACCGGCGATGAGCTTCGTCGCCGTCTCCTTCTCCTCCCCTGCCTGTTTCTCTATCACGCGGGCCCTGGCTGTCAGCAGCTAAGGCTGAGGTGGGAGCCTGGCTGGGCCGCGCCTACGCCTACTCGTGGGCCGCCGTTTCTTTGGGCTGGCCCACCAGTAGCTGATAGGTTTTCAAATGTGTTTTTGTTTTATTCTTTTTACATATTTGTAAAGATATTCAAAAATATGTATCTCCTAGTATATAGATCCAAATGATGTGGTTCTAATTTTGTTGAGTTCATGATAATGTCTAGTTTCTATTAAAAATATAATACATGCCATGTCTGTTATGAAAATAGGAGTTTCTATTTATCTCTTTTAATCATGCAAGAAATAGGGGTAATTATATCTTTTTCTAGGTAGCTCCAAATGGCATGAAATTTTTATGGTGTACTGCTCATATCATGAATAGCTTGTAGTTAAATTTTTATAAATTTTGTACACTATATGTAGGAGATAGAAAATTATCTTGTTTAAATGAGTGGATCTTGAGTGAATTTTCATAATTTTTCTATAGATCCAGTTAGGGTAAAAATTGGTGAGTGCTATTCGTATGCTAGAATGATACTAGGAAAAATAAGAAATCTGTTGCTTGACACTTTTCAATAGGGTTTCCTAATTATGCTAAAAATAGACATGCCACCTGTTATTTTGGATACAACAAGTTCTGCTTGCCCAATGGCTTTGAAATTTTGATGGTAGTCTATGTGAAGCATGAGATAGCTACTGTAATTTTTGTAGATTTTTATGAATAGTTTGACTATATATTGCTTTAATCACCTAATTAACTAAATAAATTTAAAAAGGATATTAAATAATTTATTTAGAAGTTGGCACTATACTTTCTAGTGTTTCTCTGGTATGCAAAACATGTTGGTAAACTTGGCTTGGTCAAATTATGCTTTTGCATCATCATTAAATAATTAAGTTAGTAACCCTGTCATTTCTGGACAGATTCTAGGTTTACTGGAATTCAATTTGGTTAACATAAGTATCATGCTGTGATGTTTACAATTGTTTTGTAGAGAATTTCATAAGCTTTCCAGAATGTCCTCATGCAAGTCATTTGGAATTGTAGAACCCTGGTTGTGATTGAATTAAGGGACTACTTGTGTGCATATGAAACTTTAAATGTTGATTTATGTATGCCTTTACTATTTCTAAGTTTGTGGTAATGTTCCTAGGTGTTAGGCCTTTAACTGAAGATGAGCATCTCTATCTTAGGTTATGCAAGTTCGGTAAGTTGATCTTATTCTTTAAGTTAAGTTAGATACATGCTTAAAGTGATTTGAATAGAGCTATTTTACTCGGTAAATGGGTGTCCAGTGATGCTTTCGTAAACACTTACTGTGATTCATTCATCATGAGCATCATGTCATTCCTTATGCATCCATGATATTTATCTTGTGCATCGGCATGCAATAGGTGTACCGAAGGGAGTAATACTGCTGGAATTCGAGGAACCGAGCGAGTAGCAGCAGCCGACACTGGAGGGTCAGGAGGTGCAGCCTTCAGGAGAAGTGCCAGACGAGGTCGCCGTTGAGTGCCCGGATCACCGTCCTTGCAACTTTGTGAAAGGCAAGCCCTGGAGCATATTAAGCCTCCTAATTTCTAAAATGTAGTTACAGTATTATTGTTACATATATATATTGTTGCATTAAGTTTAGGTGTTGGATGCAAACAATTGCTGCATTGGTTACCCAATCCTTGTCCAGATATTGTTACCCTAAATCCTATGTAGCTCAGGCTCGTGTAGTGCTTAGCCCTGCTTAAACATGGTAGAAGTCAGGTGATTTCCTGTCACCTGCGAGATATAGGAAGATACATGTGGCACGATTGGCTATATTTGCTATCGTGGAAAAGAACCAGCCTTAATTTGAAATGAAGACTAGACGGAGGCTTGCCGGTTTGCAGTGACTCCGCCTGTGTCGATTAAGGACTAAATCTTGGAGCCTCTCCTGTTCATGTTGAACGCATACCTCTCTCTTAGTTGGCCATGTCTGAAGACCGACCGTGAAGCTGAGTAGCTCAACTCAGGCCAGGAGTCAATAAGTATAAAGTACACCTCAGAAGGGAGCCGTAGGCGTGAGTCCAAGGGTAGGTGATTTAAAAGTCCTGATCATCCTGGCAGAAGGGTAATCCCTAAGAGCACTGATCGAACCCATGAATTTGGTTCCTGAGTTGTCCCAAAGGTAACCCATGGCTACCCTTGCTAAGTATGCTAGGGTGAGAGTTAGGAATACACCCTCAGCTGAGTTGTAATTTGATTCGAGTCGCCGTCTCTCCCGGTTAGTGAGAACTTGATGGGCTTATCTCCAATGTAGATACACTAAATAACATAATGGTTCAGAATTGATGATATGATGATGACAGCCTTATTATACCTGCTATGGTTAATATTGTTTGCTCCTAATAAGTGAGTGCTCTAGTACAGGTGCTAATCTAGTGGATAGGTAAATGATGATAAGCTTGATGCTAAGTTTAAATTGGTTACTATAATCATAAGCTCTTTTATGCAACTATGTCAAGCTAGCCCACCTGAAAAGCCTTGCATGATCCTTGATGTCTTTTATTTCTGGTTTTTGATGGGTAAGTCTAGCTGAGTACCTTCTCGTACTCAGGGTTTATCTCCCACCTATTGCAGATGACCAGTTCTACTTTGGTTGCTGCAAGTACTGCCTTCTCCCAGCTGGGGATGAAGACTAGACCATTGGGCATGGTCTCTACTAGTTCTCATACCTAATAATGCTTTTGTGGGACATGACTCAGACTTGGCAATGTATTTGAAAACTATGGTGTTTTGTGCTAAACTATGTTGCTTCCGCACACTCAAACTTGGTTTGTAATATTTTTTTTAAACTTTGATGGATGTAATCCAAATGCTACTTGTGAAATGTTGTAACATATGATGTGTTGTGTTGAGTCACTATGATCTTGGTTTGTATGTTGAGAGTTGGTTGAAATCCTTTGTGATTTTTGGACTACCAGGATTATGGGAGCTTAAGTATAGGAATTTGATCGCTTCAGTGATTGTTTTTGTACTTACGTTCGTATGATTTGGTCGGTTCTGTTACAGCTGGCATTAGAGCAAGATTCAACACTAAACATGTCATTTGTGTATTTAAAACAAAAGTATTTGTAAAAATCCTAAATTAAATACTAAGTATTGCCAGTGGTCATATCCCTTATGCCCAAATAAGGACTCTTAGGTGGCTTATTAAAGTACTAACTTGGGGGTTCCTGTTTGTTTCTATTTTGTCGTCCATATGACGTGCTATTGTATGGATGCCATCCGCTTGGGTGGTAATGTATGGATCAAAATACCTCTATGCTCTGGTAAATGGGAGTTGTGAGAGCATGACCGTCCAACCATCGGTCTAGGGGAGAGTAGTTGTGGTTGCTCGCATACTTACATGTTCAATCATGTATCTATGAGAGTACTTAAATGTGGGTATCTCTGACGGGTAGCTATGATACTAGAGTATATGCATTAGGGGACGCATGTATGAAAGTATTTAGTTTACTGCTTACCTTTTATGCATTTTGGGAAATTACTGGGCTAAAATGAAATTTTCTGCAGGTACACTAACAACGTATCATTGTAGATCGACTAGCTACCATATACGAGAGAACGTATGTATGCCACCATATATTTCGCTAGCCTTTAAATTTTTCTAGGTTTGTGAGGATGTACGGATCGCGCATGCATCATGTTCAAGCATACATGGCATTTCTTGCATTATTCCCTCCCTTAAAATTTGATTGTCCCAACTAATTAAATTTCGTATCCCTTAAATGATTCTCCCCTTATGTTGCAACTTTTTGCTATAGATGGCACGCATGAAACTCACTGCTCGCAAGTCTGCTGGAGGCAGGGCACCTTGTCACCGGTTAGCTCCTCGTGAGCCCCGTCCTGAGCCTACTGAGGCAAAAAGGCTGAGGACAGAGCTGGCCCGGGTGACTACTGAGAGGAATGCGGCTCAACACCATTTGGAGCAAGTAACATAGGAACAGGACCAAGAGACCCTTGAGGTTCAGAGGTTGACAGTTGCTCACCGCAACTATGAACGTATGTTGATTCACGTGATGAACCAACAGAATGAAGCCTAACATGAAGAGAATGTGTTGAGAGCGTGATAGGTGGAGCTAGAGCAATAAGTGGCAGTTGCCGAAGAGTACAAGGACCATCTCCATGAGGAGGTTCACCTGTTACACAATCAACTTCACCCTCTCCTACCACCTGATGATGAGGATGAGATGGGCTCTGGTGTCATCATGGTTGAAGGTGATGATGACATGGAGGTCAATGGACCCAAGGATGTTCCACCTGATGAGGAGGAAGATGAGGAGTTAGAGCCTGCTAGTGATGAAGATGGAGGAGAAATCTTCGACACTAACTCCGAGGACAATGAGTAGTTTAGCTTACTACTTAGCTAATGTGCTAGAGCTAGTCTTTTGTTGATCCTCATGCATGAACGAGTAGCTTTGTATCAAGTTAATTGTTGGGATGTAATATCGAACCCTATGTTACCCTTGATGTAAGTTGGAATCACTATGGCTTGGATGTAACCTATCAAACATATTATGCTCCACGTATGTGAGCTTTTGATGAATTTTGTCTTTGTGGTCTATAGATCTCATTGCTGGTTAAGTTCATCGCATTTATGTGTCAATTGATGTGCTTGATGAGTTGTGTGATTGTGATGAATGATTGTGCCTCTGTTGATTATATAAATGCATTCTCTCCAATGGAATCAGTTTGGCATAATTATACAATTCATCTACAAAAGTTTCCACATCGTCAGTGCTCATTGGCTATACCTTTTGTAGATGGCTTATAACCTTCGTCACGGTCGTAGCATGGGAGATGAGGAACAACCACCTCCTCCACCACCCACACCAGCTGAGCTAATGCAGATAGTCGTGGAAAGTCAGCGCATGCTAGCTGAGGCTATGCGCCAGATGGCTAACCGTGAGGATCGACATGTCCGCCAGGGACCCAAGCCAAACCAGTACAACAGCTTTAAGGACTTCATGGACATAAAGCCTCCTATCTTTCGTGAGGCAGAAGAACCATTACAAGCTGATGAATGGTTGAGCATGATAGAGCAAAGGTTTGGATTACTCTGTTTGACTGAAGGAATGAAGGCTTCATATGTAGGACACCAGCTCCAAGGCCCTATAGGCATCTAGTGGACCCATCACAGGACCACCTTCCCTGCTAACATTGAGATAGTTTGGGACCAGTTCTAGGCAGCTTTTAGGGGACACTTTATCCCTCCTGGTCTCATGGCCATTAAGCATACCGAGTTTATGAAGCTAACCCAAGGCAACAAGAGTCTTAATGAATACCTCCAGGCATTCAACAACCTGGCAAGGTATGCTCTTGAGTTCATGGATACTGACGCTAAAAGAATAGCTAGCTTCAAGTGGGGACTTTCCCCTAAACTGATGAAGTCTATGGGCAACTGCAAGTGTGTCACCTTTAATGAGTTTATTAGTGACACCCTGACTCAGGAAAATAATGACAAGATATATGCTGCTTCCAAGAATCATAAAAGAAACTTTGAGGCTGGTGCTTCTCAGTCTAAGGCTCCAATGGTATCCAAGACCCAGTACCGTCCACCCAATGCTAATGTCTGGTACCGCCCACCTCAGAAGAAGAACCAAGCTAAAATCGGTTTTCGTAAGGGGTACATAATTTCCTTGCCAAAGAATACCTCTAGGCAGGGCAGCTCCAATGCCCCACCAGCAAACAGGCTGTGCTGGAACTATAACTAGCCAGGTCATTGGGCAAATAAGTGTCCCTATCCTCCCAAGAATGCTCAAGGAAACGTCCATCAGGGGCATGTTCACTACACTACTTTGGAGGAAATTCCTGCTGGTGAAGTGGTCACCACTAGTAAGTTCCTTGTTAATGATCACCCTGTAGTTGTGCTCTTTGATTTGGGTGCTTTGCATTCCTTTATGAGTTCTACTTTTGCATCTATGCATAAGATGAATGTGATTACAATTGTCAAGGGTGGTTATTGTATTAGTGCTGCTAGAAATAATATCCTGACTAACCAAGTAGTTAAAGATATAAAGATTGAGATTGGGGATCGAGAGTTCCTTATGGATCTTGTAGTTCTACCGGGGGTAGGAATCGATGTAATCCTAGGAATGAAGTGGATGAGCGGGAATGGAGTGTTGATCGATACATCAACCCATGTGGTAATGTTGAGGGATCCTATGGATAAGAAGGGTTTTCTAGTGCAGTTACCTCGTGATATCTCTATCCACAATATAGTCAATGCCACCCTAGCCAAAGCCATTGAGGATCTACCGGTTGTCTGTGAGTTTCCAGATGTCTTCCCTGATGACTTGCCTGGATTACCTCCGGACCGTGATGTAGAATTCAAGATAGAACTCATTTCGGGTATGGCTCCTATTTCTCAAAGGCCCTATAGAATGCCGCCCAATGAGTTGGCTGAGCTGAAGAGTCAGTTGAATGAGCTATTGAAGAAAGGTTTGATTCGACCTAGTTCTTCTCCTTGGGGTTGTCCGGCTATATTTATGAAGAAGAAGGATGAATCTTTGCGCATGTGCATGGACTATCGCCCCCTAAATGCTATTACTATCAAGAACAAATACCCTCTTCCTCGCATCAATATTCTGTTTGATCAGCTCTCCAAAGCTAAGGTATTCTCCAAGATCGATTTGAGGTCTGGCTACCATCAGATCAAAATCTGTCCTGAAGATATACCTAAGACAGCTTTCTCTACTCGTTATGGCTTGTTCGAATACCTCATCATGTCCTTTGGGTTGACCAATGCTCCGGCACACTTTATGTACCTGATGAATTCTGTATTCATGCCGGAATTAGACAAGTTTGTTATCGTGTTCATTGATGATATCCTTGTATATTCTCAGAATGAAGAAGAGCATGCTGAACATCTGAGAATTGTTTTAACTCGGTTACGTGACAACCAGCTTTATGCTAAGTTTAGCAAGTGTGAATTCTAGTTGAACAAGATACCTTTTCTAGGTCATGTGTTATCTGGTGATGGAATTTTGGTTGACCCTACTAAGGTGCAAGAAGTCCTTGAGTGGAAGGCACCTACTACGGTCACAGAAGTCCAAAGTTTCCTAGGTTTGGCTGGCTACTATCGTCGCTTTATCCCAGATTTCTCAAAAATCGCCAAGCCCATGACTCGACTACTTCAAAAAGATGAGAAGTTTGTGTGGACTCCGAAGTGTGAAGAGGCTTTCCACACTTTGTGGACCTTACTAACCTCTGCTCCTGTATTGGCACAACCTGACATCGAGAAGCCTTTTGATGTCTATTGTGACGCATGTGGCATCGGTTTGGGGTGTGTTCTTATGCAAGAGGGCCGGGTCATTGCTTATGCTTCGCGCCAGCTTTGAAAGCATGAAGTCAACTATCCTACCCATGACTTAGAGCTAGCCGTGGTTGTTCATGCCCTGAAGATTTGGAGACATTACTTGCTGGGTAATGTGTGCAACATCTATACTGACCATAAAAGCCTCAAGTACATCTTTACTCAACCCGAGTTGAACATGCGTCAACGATGATGGTTAGAATTAATCAAAGACTACAACCTTCAAGTGCACTACCATCCTAGTAAGGCAAATGTGGTTGCTGATGCCTTAAGTAGAAAGGCCCATTGCAATTCCTTGGTTAGTGAGGACTTTCATCTGGCACACCTCCTTCATCCTATAGTACTCCACAATATCACTATGGATTGCTCTCTTAGAAGTCGAATTATCGAACTCCAGAAGACTGATGTGGGTGTGTTTCACATCAAGCAGAAGATGAAAGAGAAAGAGACCAAGCACTTTAGGGTCGATGACAAAGGAATTCTTTGGTTTAATGATAGGCTTGTGGTACCCAAAGACAAAGAACTTAGAAATCAAATTATGGCTGAAGCCCATTCTTCTAAATTGTCCATCCATCCTGGTAGCAGTAAAATGTATCAAGATCTCAAGCTGTATTATTGGTGGACCAAGATGAAGAAAGAAATCACAGCTTACGTGGCAAAGTGTGATAACTGTTGTAGAGTCAAGGCTATTCACATGAGGCTCGGATTATTGCAGCCACTCTCTATTCCTGGCTGTAAGTGGGAGGAAATTAGCATGGATTTTATTGTTGGATTACCCACTACCAAAAAGGGTTGTGATTCCATTTGGGTTATCGTAGATCGTCTAACTAAATCCGCCCACTTTATTCCGGTCAAGTCTACCTATCATCCTCACAATTATGCTGAGATTTACTTTCAACAAGTGGTACGTCTCCATGGTGTACCCAAATCCATTGTTTTAGATAGAGGACCGCAATTCACGGCTCGCTTTTGGGAGTGCTTACATCAGAATCTTGGCACTCATCTAATCTACAGTTCTGCCTATCATCTGCAAACATTAAGACAGACTGAGCGTGTTAATCAAATTCTTGAAGACATGCTTAGGGCTTGTCTTATCTCTTGCAAAGGCTCTTGGGAGGACTAGTTACCTCTCACTGAATTCTCTTATAACAACAATTATCAAGAGAGTATCAAAATGGCTCCTTTTGAAGCTCTTTATGGCCACAAGTGTAGAACTCCTTTGAACTGGGTGGAACCCAAGGAAAGAAGATTCTATGGTATTGACTTTGTAAAAGAAGCCGAAGAGCAAGTCCGAACTATATAGAAGAATATGACTGCCGCTCAGGCTAGACAAAAGAGCTATGCTGACAAGAGAAGAAAACCTATTGAGTTTGAAGTGGGTGATCATGTTTATCTAAAGGTATCCCCTATGAAAGGAGTCAAGCATTTTGGAACTAAAAGGAAGCTTAAGCCTCGATATGTTGGACCTTACCGCATTATCGAGAAAAGTGGAAGAGTAGCCTATAAACTCGATCTACCCCATGAAATGGGAGCTATATTCCTGGTATTCCATGTGTCCTAGCTGAAGAAGTGTCTCCGTATTCCCGAGGAAAGAATAGCGACAAGAAAAGTCAACTTGAAATCTGATCTTTCTTATGAGGAGAAGCCCGTGCAAGTTATGGATACTCAAGAAAGAGTGACTCGTACATGAGTAGTTAAGTTATACAAGGTAGTTTGGAGTAATCATAGTGAACGGGATGCGACCTAGGAGTGGGAAGATTATTAAAAGGAAAACTATCCAGCTTTCTATACTGATTGGTATGCTTCCAAATCTCGGGATGAGATTTTTCTAAGGGGGGAGGGCTGTAACACCCTAGGTGTTTGGCTTCCACTAAATTGCATGTCATTTCATAAACATATGCATCATCTATGTCATCATGCCATTGTCATTGAAACATACATATGCAACATTCGCATATTCTGTTTGTTTCATACTTTATTGCTTATGAATGGTGGTAGTGCAACATGTGAATGCAACATGGATTTCTCATACCTTGAAACATGGCAATAGGGTAGTAATATGACAAATATAAAATAACAACAAGGTCATGAAACATGTGAAACATAGAATTGAAACATATGAGTGAATTGCTTGTTTTAGTTGCTTTATCACATGTGATCATTAGAAGTTGGTATAACAATTTTGTAAAGTGGTTGATTATGGTCTATTACACCTTAACTACACTTAGGGTACTTGTTGGGACATTGTTCATGTAGATCAAAATGACCAAAATGCCCTCAAGTGGAGGTTTGACTTGAATTGACCCTTGGAGTGTCACTATTTGACTGTTTCAAAAGACCAGCTTAGAGACCAAAGTTGTTTTATGATCATTTCATGAAAATGGTTAGAACATGCTCAAACATGGCCCACAAGTCAGTATTTCATGCTGATTTCACACTTAGAAAATATTCTAAGTCGTAGTTACATTTTTAGTTGCATCAAGCTCACTTTGGCTTCATGTAACTGCTGATCCATGGCGAATTAGGGAATGGTCTTTGAAAAGAAGTTGTAGATGGATGGTAGGCCTACATTTTTCATGTATACTATTTTTGCAATAGATCGATGGATTAGCCGTGTTGACACGTCGAAATGTCGCTAACAGTCATTGTCATCGAGTACTGAATCGAAACGTTTCTGAAAACGTTCAGTGTCGCCATGGCCGACCGACGCAGAAGCTGTTCACCGCGTGGTGTTCATGCGCTGCCAAGGTCTCCACGTCGCACGTCCGCGCTCCAAATGAAGGCCAGTGCCTGCCCGAATGCGCTCACCGCTCCATTTCCTCTCTCTCGCCTTCTCCGCACGCAGCGCCATGTCTACAGCAGCTCTGCCATTGCCGACCACACGTCGCCATCGTCGTGTGCGCTTGCCACCACGAAAATGAGTTGCCTAGTCCATTAGTAGCCTCGCTGTGATCTTCTCTACCTTCTCCACCCCACCGTCGGTCCAATTGAGTCTTGGTAAGGACGAATGCGTCATCTTCTTCCACCGCCGCCGTGGCTGTTCTCGTCAGAGATGGTGCTCCATGCGGCCAGCTATCCTCGTGCCCTTGTCATCCCTCCTTTGTCTCATGCTAGGTCCTAGGAGCACTGCTGAAGCTCGTAGGGTTGCCATATAGGGCTACGACGCCGTCATCTCACTGGAGCCAGCCATGCCGCGGCCGTGCGCTGCCATGCTCGTCGCCAACCCCTATAGCTGCAGTACTAGCTTTAATTGAGGGCACCAATAGATGTGCACTATTGTATTGAACGTCGTAGCACCACCGACCTCGCCGAAGGAGTCACCGGCGATGAGCTTTGCCATCGTCTCCTTCTCCTCCCCTGCCTGTTTCTCTATCACGCGGGCCCTGACTGTCAGCAGCTGAGGCTGAGGCAAGAGCCTAGCTGGGCCGCGCCGTTCTGGGCCGCGCCTATGCCTGCTCGCGGGCTACTGTTTCTTCGGGCCGACCCACCAGTAGCTGATAGGTTTTCAAATGTGTTTTTGTTTTATTCTTTTTATAGATTTGTATAGATATTCAAAAATATGTATCTCCTAGTATATAGATCCAAATCATGTGGTTCTAATTTTGTTGAGTTCATGATAATGTCTAGTTTGTATTAAAATATAATCCATGCCATGTCTGTTATGAAAATAGGAGTTTCTATTTATCTCTTTTAATCATGCAAGAAATAGGGGTAATTATATCTTTTCTAGGTAGCTCCAAATGGCATTAAATTTTTATGGTGTGCTGCTCATATCATGAATAGCTTGTAGTTAAATTTTCATAATTTTTGGACACTGTATGTAGGAGATAGAAAATTATCTTGTTTGCATGAGTGGATCTTGAGTGAATTTTCATAATTTTTCTATAGATCTAGTTAGGGTAAAAATTGGTGAGTGCTATTCTTATGCTAGAATGATACTAGGAAAAATAAGAAATCTATTGCTTGACACTTTTCAACAGGGTTTCCTAATTATGCTAAAAATAGACATGCCACCTATTATTTTGGATACAGCAAGTTCTGCTTGCCCAATGGCATTGAAATATTGATGGTAGTCTATGTGAAGCATGGGATAGCTATTGTAATTTTTGTAGATTTTTATGAACAGTTTGACTATATATTGCTTTAATCACCTAATTAACTAAATAAATTTAAAAGGATGTTAAATAATTTATTTAGAAGTTGGCACTATACTTTCAAGTGTTTCTCTAGTATGGAAAACATGTTGGTAAACTTGGTTTGGTCAAATTATGCTTTTGCATCATCATTAAATAATTAAGTTAGTAACCCTGTCATTTCTGGATAGATTCTAGGTTTACTGGAATTCGATTTGGTTAACATAAGTATCATGCTGTGATGTTTACAATTGTTTTGTAGAGAATTTCATAAGCTTTCTAGAATGTCCTCATGCAAGTCATTTGGAATTGTAGAACCCTAGTTGTGATTGAATTAAGGGACTACTTGTGTGCATATGAAACTTTAAATGTTGATTTATGTATGCCTTTACTATTTCTAAGTTTGTGGTAATGTTCCTAGGTGTTAGGCCTTTAACTGAAGATGAGCATCTTTATCTTAGGTTATGCAAGTTAGGTAAGTTGATCTTGTTCTTTAAGTTAAGTTAGATACATGCTTAAAGTGATTTGAATAGAGCTATTTTACTCAGTAAACGGGTGTCCAGTGATGCTTTCGTAAACACTTACTGTAATTCATTCATCATGAGCATCATGTCATTCCTTATGCATCCATGATATTTATCTTGTGCATCGGCATGCAATAGGTGTACCGGAGGGAGTAACACTGCTGGAATTCGAGGAACCGAGTGAGCAGCAGCAGCCGACACCGGAGGGTCAGGAGGTGTAGCCTTCAGGAGAAGTGCCAGACGAGGTCACCGTTGAGTGCCCGGATCACCGTCCTTGCAACTTTGTGAAAGGCAAGCCCCAGAGCATATTAAGCCTCCTAATTTCTAAAATGCAGTTACAGTATTATTGTTACATATATATATTGTTGCATTAAGTTTAGGTGTTGGATGCAAACAATTGCTGCATTGGTTACCCAATCCTTGTCCAGATATTGTTACCCTGAATCCTATGTAGCTCAGGCTCATGTAGTGCTTAGCCCTGCTTAAACACAGTAGAAGTCAGGTGATTTCCTGTCACCTGTAAGATATAGGAAGATACATGTGGCACGGTTGGCTATATTTGCTATCATGGAAAAGAACCAGCCTTAATTTGAAATGAAGACCGAATGGAGGCTTGCTAGTTTGCAGTGACTCCGCCTGTGTCGATTAAGGACTGAATCTTGGAGCCTTTCCTGTTCATGTTGAACGTATGTCTCTCTCTTAGTTGGCCATGTCTGAAGACCAACCACGAAGCCGAGTAGCTCAACTCAGGCCAGGAGTCGATAAGTATAAAGTACGCCTTGGAAGGGAGCCGTAGGCATGAGTCCAAGGGCAGGTGATTTAAAAGTCCGGATCGTCCTGGTAGAAGGGTAATCCCTGAGAGCGCTGGTGCTTATCGAACCCGCGAATTTGGTTCCTGAGTTGTCCCAAAGGTAACCCACGGCTACCCTTGCTAAGTATGCCAGGGTGAGAGTTAGGAATACCCCTCAGCTGAGTTGTAATTCGATTCGAGTCGCTATCTCTCCCGGTTAGTGAGAACTTGACGAGCTTATCTCCAATGTAGATACACTAAATAACATAATGGTTCAGAAGTGATGATATGATGATGACAGCCTTATTATACCTGCTATGGTTAATATTGTTTGCTCCTAATAAGTGAGTGCTCTAGTACATGTGCTAATCTAGTGGACAGGTAAATGATGATAAGCTTGATGCTAAGTTTAAATTGGTTACTATAATCATAAGCTCTTTTATGCAACTGTGTCAAGCTAGCCCACCTAAAAAGCCTTGCATGATCCTTGATGTCTTTTATTTCTAGTTTTTGATGGGTAAGTCTAGCTGAGTACCTTCTTGTACTCAGGGTTTATCTCCCACCTATTGCAGATGACCAGTTCTACTTTGGTTGCTGCAAGTACTGCCTTCTCCTAGCTGGGGATGAAGACTAGACCGTTGGGCGTAGTCTCTACTAGTTCTCGTACCTGATAATGCTTTTGTGGGACATGACTCAGACTTGGCAATGTATTTGAAAACTATGGTGTTTTGTGCTAAACTATGTTGCTTCCGCACACTCAAACTTGGTTTGTAATATTTTTTAAACTCTGATGGATGTAATCCGAATGCTACTTGTGAAATGTTGTAACGGATGATGTGTTGTGTTAAATCACTATGATCTTGGTTTGTATGTCGAGAGTTGGTTGAAATCCTTCATGATTTCTGGACTACCAGGATTATGGGAGCTTAAGTACAGGAATTTGATCGCTTCGGTGATTGTTTTTGTACTTACGTTCGTATGATTTGGTCGGTTCTGTTACAGCTAGACCACCAATTAGACATCTACATCTTCAGTGTTGGGTGTAGACTGGCCAAGGTGGCAAGAGTTGTAGGGGTAGAGCACACTCTTGATTAGGCGCATGTTTTATTTTTCCCTTAGGCACATGTTCTATCTTTAGCTCTTTCATTCCAATCATTTTTAATTTCCGATCATGTAATACACCTCTCATTTGAAGATTGAATAAAAAATTCCTTTAGAATTATTTGTCTACACTTGTCTTTTGGACTCTTTTTGTCAAATATAAAATAAAGATAGGTACATGTATGGGGGAGGCACCACAGTCACCTCCAATTTGCATAGAGAAACAGCACACGCAAAAATTATGGTCTATGTAATTCTCTCTCGCTCTATTTTAATTATAAGAATTCTAAGAACTAAACTCAAACATAATAAAGTGATGCTCCATCTCCATATCTTCCTATGATTAAGGGTTTGTATATTTTTTTATTCCCTGCTAATATTTCTAAAAACTTGTAAACACTTATTATAGGGAACCCATTTTATCTAAGGTAAGGCTTGCCACTAACACCCTTCCCTAGACCCCGCATAGAGTGGAAGCTCTCTACACTGGGTATGCCCTTTTAATTGACGAATGAGATATAGTAGGATGATATGACACTTACTCATTCCTGCAAAGCACTTGGGATTTATTTTACAAAACAAAATTCAAAATAGCTTGTTCCTTGAATGACATACAAATACCTACCAAGGCCATATGTGTTCATACATGACAAAAACTTCCACATGTGCCTCTTACTTTGTGTTGAGTTCAATCAAATTTTTGTGACCCTTGTTGAGAGATGTTTCATGCTCCCAAGATCAAAACTCACCTACACATCATAAACAAAATGTTATTCCTACACTAGGAATACACTAAACATGCTTCCATTACTTGTAAATAAATACTCTATGATCTAAAATATTATCTCCCTAGCATATTTTCAGAAAGAGACATGAAGGCTATGCGGAAAAAATATAGGGACACAAGAAGGTCCCAAAAGCATTCAAAAAAATGATGAGCACATGAAGGCTCATAGAAAAATATATATATATATGCTAGCCATGTCTCCAAAAAACTAGAAAAGGAGATCATATCAAATAGAGGAGTAAGTTCCACCAAAAATTCACACACTTGCACTGTTTTGATCTAAGAGTATGACGCTTTCCTCCGATGAGGTCCAGGATTTGACTTTACAAGATATGCAAGGTAAGTGTGCCTCACAATATTCATCCCTACCTAAATCTCCATATAAGCTTTTTAGAAGTAGGATGATCAAAAGAGAAGGCAAAATTGCCTTGGTAAGGAACCACTTACAAAAGCAACTGTTATGTTTTCAAATCATACAAAGACCCAAGTTTCTAAGCATGAATAGAGTAAGGAGATTTGAATCCAAGCTATTCCATTTTAAATCACCCAAGATATTTTGGTAGACACTTGGAAGTTCACAAGTTATGGTGAAGCTTGGAATAACCTGTATACAGACTCCAAAATCCAAGGGATGAACCCGCTTAGTCCTTAAACTTTACTTAAGGACGACTAAAGGGCTAAGCGTGGGGGAGCTTGTTGGCGATGCTTAAACTTGTAATCCTACAACCAACATACAAACAAAATGAAAAAGGTAAACCCCAAAACATAGAATTAGGGATTTTAATTTACACTTTCCACAAGTTTTGGTACAAGCATGTTTTGCAGGTCACAAACATAAATGCACGGAGAAATTCACTAAAAGGCGCTTTTTCGACGCTGATTTGCGCAAAGGAACAACAAAGGTGCTCATCAACTCAACTCAACTAGAGAAAAGCACCACCGGGGAGTGATCTAGGTCTAGCCCAAAGCCTGCCATGCGAAGGCAGTGGCCAACGATGATAGTTAAGGGGCGACTGACCCTAGGGTGCGGGCGGCCCCTTGTGGGTGCCACCCTACCCCTCCTTGCTCTAGTGGTGGCATGCCTCCATGCTAAGGCTGTGTAGCCCTGTCCTCATGCCAAGAATAACTTGAACCACCACCATCCTCCCTATATAAATAGAGGGCTAGAGCTCCCCTCTAGAACACACATTAAGAGAGCAAAGAACAGAGGGAGAGCTTCATTTCTACTTAGCTTCAGCTAGAATAAGAGTGGGGAGTGAGTGAGGAAAGAGTTGGAGAAGTGCCATGGCTATCGGCAACCGCCCTTAGTGTACTTGTTACACTTAGTGTAAGTGTGTTGGAGCTAACAACTGCTTTCCGCTTGTACCTCTATGATTGTCTTACTAGTTGGAGTAAGAAGTTTGTGTTTGACTTCAGGATTGATTTCTAAGAAAGCTACCTTTGTTCATTATAAACTTGTGGGTTCATTGCCCATCCTAGTGGTGGGTACTCTAGTAGAAGGGCCCTAATAGAGATGGATAACCCTTTCATGCATGCTAGGGTAACAGTGATAGCGTAGACATGGTGTCTAGGCTAGAAGCTATCTTTATTTGCCTCGTTCCCCATGGGTTCTATGGTAGGTGGTAGGTGCTGACAACCCTATCCATCCCTTGTAATCCCCCACGTTCGGGTTCGACGTAGAGCTATAGGCCGGTATCACTTGGCAGACTAGGTGTACGCCGGTGCCTGAAGCAAGTCAATAGTGCCAAAGTTATATTCGCTTAGGATATCTACCCTTAGAAAAACCTCACTAACGAAGCTACCTCTCACTTGTTTTCTTTAGGTGAACTAGTTAAGAGACCTGCACATCCGATCCTTTGAGAAAAAACGATACCCTGAATACTTTCGGGTGAAGTGCTACAATGGTGTTATCCATGCGCTTGCGGATTCCTTGGCTTTCCCTAAGAGACACCAATAGTCGGCCAACCTACTGCTCCTCGCCCTATAAATTCCAAGCCCTAGGGTGCAACTCTCCTCACCCTCAACACAATTCCAGTCATTAGCTTCCTAGTTTTGAAATTTTCTTCTGAAGTTTAGAAATCCCAAGTTTAGAAGTGCTATAGAAATTAGAAAATCCAAAAATATTAGATAGACATTCTGCTAAAATTCTACCAATTAGAAAATATTTCTAACCTTAAGAACTACTAACCCCTAGACGACTGACCACTAACTCTTTTTATTCTAATCCATTCCACGAGTTTTGTTGTTCTTGTTGGTATTTTGTAGGATGATGCACAAGATCAAGAGCAAGTTCACCAGGTCATCTTCTTCTCGCTCCACTAGGAATACATCCTCCATAGCTGGCTTCGACATGAACATAGATGAACCAACCACTAACATAGATGAACCAACCACTAGAGCCACTGCACCTGCTACACAAGGGGAATCCAACTTCCTGCTGGACGAGAAGACTATCTGCTAGTGAGACTGCTCTGAGAAGGACAAGTACAAGCTACTAAAGCCATGCACCTTCACGCTTACAAGTGTGTACAATCCACAACTGCTCCAAGACATAGTTATGGATGTTCAATTCGACTTTATATTCCAAGTTATGGGATGGCAAAAATTTTAGGATATTATAGACCAAGGGTCTAGAGCTTTAACTATGGAATTTTTATGCACTTTAAACATCATGCACATGGGGTAAACTTAGATTTGTGGGGAAGGAGTACTCTTCTCCTTGGAAATATTTTAGTCTCTGTTTACACCAAAATTTGGAAGAAGGATTTCAGGAATTCGTAGGCTTCTAGAATTATGCCAATCAAGGAGTCGATGGAGTAAAGATTGATATCTGCTGGATCAAATGTGACACTAGATTGATTCTTTCCAAATGATGTCAGCAGATAACGATGATAGGATATAATTGGCATCGAGAAGATACATGTCAGACTCTACAAAAGGGGAAAGATTAAAGTCCAAGTTATCTTAAGATAGGAATATTTACTTCATACCAAAGATTGTATTAAGTCGTACTTGAGTAGGGTTCATTTTAGGCTCTGGGTATAAATACCAAACCCTAGCTATTGTAAAAAGCAATCAATCAATCAAATACAAGTCAATTACTTTTTTTGGCTTCGGCCACCCCTTAGGAGTAGGAGTAGAGTAGATCTCGGTGAGTTCTTCGGCTAGTACGGCTGCATCGATCTGGTCAACCTCCACTGCTTATTGTAAGTACCGTCATTGTTTGTACCTCTATTCGTATGGCTGCATCGATCTAGTTGACCCCCACTGTGGCTTTGGTATAAGCTAGTTATCGACTCTTGCCTAATTCAAGTATGGCTTGTGTGATTCTACCTCACACCCCACTGCTTGAATTGGATCAAGGTCAAGTTATCGGCTCTATCTTAGAGTGGCAGTCTTTGGTAGATTCATTAAGTTACCAATATTGCTTATTGCTTTCATTGTTTATCTAATTACAGCAATATCACTCTAACCCGATTGAGATTGATCTGGATCAGCCTTATATCTTGTTTACTTCATCATTTGCTAATCTAAAACTAATCTAATCTACATCTTAAGCGATGAGTTATGTTGTTATTGGTTGTTTTGCATCAATCTTAATCGTGCATAGCGTGCGGTTAAGGCATGTTCGATCTTGAGTAGATCGATCGGTTAGCAAGAATCGTTTCATGGCCCATCATCATGGCCTATGGGATTCTGCCTCTCACCCCACTATTGGCATCGTGAGTGGGGATCATTGGTTGATAGACCTGTTCCTGAGAAGACCTGACCTTAACTGTGCGCTATGCCTGAATCAATTGTTTAGCTGATATCGAATGCTTTCATGAACGGTTCACATCACGAGATCGTTGAAGTAGAGATAAGTTGAAAGATGTGTTAGACCTATGATCTTGTTATTGTATTATGACATGCATGATTCTGCCTCATGCCCCACTGATATTAGTAATGAGTTAGGGTCATCGAGTCTATTGTTGTTTCTACGGCCTACATGATTCTGCCTCATGCCCCACTGGTCATGGCGATAGATGAGAATCTAACATGTTCATTAGATTTATCTTTATTAAATGATTACGTGATGTTGAATTGTTTTTTTATATAAAAAAGGAGTTCGGTTACTCATAATCATTGGCTCAATATGGACCAATCATCATTGATATCTTATTGCCATTGATTAATATTCATTTAAACGATGTTTATCCTGAATGATAACCGATTCTCCTCACATGACCCCATGAGCTCTAACTGACTTATTCTCATGAATATACTAGAATCGGCTATTTAGCCAATTTCCTTTCATATTGGCTCTCATAGTCGTACATTCAGGACTGTCTGGCAACACTAGCAAGTTCCACCCTTAACTACTGATGAACTTTCTCTCCTTGTCAATTATAGGGTCAAATTGACTAGCACGCCTTAGGAGGATTGCGCAGGATCGACCACCCCTGTACTGAAGCTAGGTGGATCTGCTCCATCGAGCAGACCCTTCTGGCTTGCTGCGTGTGTCCTCGGCATGGGACAAAATTCTGTGTCGACACACATTTCTGGCACGCCCGGTGGGACCCCACAATCATCATGGCGGTTCATAACAACGACAACATTCTTATGGTACATTATGAAGACCTACCTGATGAAGATAAGGATACCATCAAAAAGCTATAGAAGAATTTCAGAAGAAGTCTTTGTTGTCCTACACCAAAACATGTGATAGCACAATTATTCAGAAATTTCCACTAACAAGAGTTCTACTACATGGATAGATAGATATAGTCGAAGCTGAAGAAAGGTGTTTCTTTATGGAAGCCATAGACAAGTCTGTTTGTGATGCTCTATCAAGCCGCAATGAAGCTTTCGTTGACGCATTTCACGACGCCATGAAAGAGGCGATTCATGGAATTCCAGTTGGTCAAGTTGGATCAACTTGTTATAATATTTCAGATCCGTTGACCCAAGGGACTAATCAAGTTGGTACCAGCCATCAACAAGCAGCACCAGCTGGTAATGGTGACATCCAAACACTTCAAGGTTCATCTAAACAAACTTCGAGTACTGCTACAAATTGGATATAGTACAATCCTAGACCGTCAGTACAACATGTGCAGCAGCCGACGGGGCAAAGTCAAAACCAGATGATCAATTTTGGCACATCAGGCCACATACCATCATTGGCTTAGAAGATAGCACCATCAATTCAAAGGATCCATAGAGATATAGATCCTTATGTCTATAATCAGAGACTTCAAGCAGCAAGCCAGCAAAGCACCCAATAGATTGAGATTCCATAAGGCTATCACTATGGCATAGATTATAACACCCTCCACATGATACCAAATCTAGGATATCAAGGCACGTAGGATTTCAATCCACAGACGGGTCAGCAAGTACCGAGAAATCCAAATCCACAAGCTAACGAGTTGCTGCTCAAGGTGACCGAGATGATGAAGAATTAGTTCAGCCTAAAGCCAAAGGAATGACTTTTTTGTACAAACACCCATATCTAGAATGGTATGATTTGGTCGCTCTTCCTATAAATTATAGGCTCCTGGAATTCGCCAAGTTCAGTAGTCAAGATGGTACATGCACAATAGAACATGTCAGTCGGTATCTTACACAATTGGGCGAAGCATTAGTTGAGGATGCCCTTCGAGTTCGTTTCTTCTCCTTGTCCCTATCAAGGCCAGCCTTCACTTGGTTCTCGTCACTACCAGTCAGCTCCATTGCCTATTGGGCTGACATGGAGAAGAAGTTTCATACATATTTTTACACTAGGATTGGAGAGAAGAAAATAACTAATTTGACAACCATGAGATAGAGGACTAATGAATTGGGCACTAAATTTCTTCAGAGATTTCGAGGGACTAAGAATCTATGTTTCTCATTGAGCTTGGTCGATGATCAACTAGTTGCTTTAGCCGTCCAAGGAATGCTACCGATTGTGGAGAGAAGAAACTGCTGGGACAGGAATTTGACAACTTGGGTCAATTGGGCTCAATGAATGGTAGCACTTAATAGCCAATTCTAGAGCATACGTAGAGATACCCAATTCTAGACGAGTACCTCAGTGGCTGAAGCTTACGATCCATATTTAGATTCCGATGATGGCTATGAAGATGAAGAAGAAGAGATTGCTGCACCTGAATAGAATTGGGGGCAAGAAGACAGTGATGGTGCCAAATCCTTGGGGAAGAGGAGTTGAGGAGAGTTATGACTTTGATGTTACCAAATCGAACAAGCTCTTTGATTTCTTGCTTGAGATAGGGGCAGATCAAGTTGCCCGATAGTCATGTCCAATGTGCCCCATAATTAGTTGAAGAACAAGAAGTTTTGCAAATTCCATAACGCTACTTCTCATTCCACTAATGAATGCAGAAGCTTCAGGCAGCATATACAAAGAGCTATTCAGCAAGGGAGGCTCAAATTCGATACACATCGGAAGATGAAAGTCGATGATAATCCTTCCTAGGAGATCAGAACTGGTTGATGCTGGGCTATTCAAATGAAAACCCAAGGTCCTAACATCAACCAAATAGAGAAAAGCTAGGATAGTCCTATCTAGAAATTGCAAATATTGGCTGATGAGTACAGAGAGATTAGAAGATGTCATTCCAAACAAAAGAGCCAATATGAGAAGAGGAAGATGTCAAAAGCAGAGACGTCAAGGCCATGGGTCACATCTCGGATTCTGTTGAAAAGAGAAAAGGATTATCAATATTGGTTAAAAGATCAAGCATACCAGCATCAATTAGAAAAAGAGAGGTATGAAAGGGAACAAGCTAAATTACATTGGAATTGTCCCTTCTTTAGGCAATTGCTGGAATGAAGGTTTGAAGTTGCCTACCAGACACGACTGTCCAAAATGTAGCAATCAATATGGGAGTATAGGTCAATCTCAAACCAACCACCGGTCTATCCATGGTCAAGATGCCTATCATCATAACAACATGTGATCGATGGCTTAAAAAATGAAAGTGTTCATGATCGGTTAGGAAAAAGAGTCATTGGATAGGACTAGGCGGATCATGAAGAGGAAGGCACTGAAAGAAGATACATGTGGCAGGAAGGCCAGTGGTGCCTAGGAGATTTAACGAGAAGCCAAAAGAGGAGGGTGCAGCGCCTAAGGAATAGAGAGATGGAACAGGCTCAGGCACCCAGTAAAACTCAAGTATGGCATACCAAGCAGATAGCTGATAAGAAGCAACCATTAGCTAATATCCAAATGGCTTTTCTGTTACCATTAGAATTCAAAGCTCTGGCAGATTAGGAAGTTTATTTAGACTTTGATGAATCAGAGTATGAAGAGATGGTTTGCCAAGTTAACAGTTGTGCAGCAAGCAATATTTGATAAGCCAGTCAAGCATCAGCACTTAAAGGCTTTATATATGAAAGGTTTTGTTGATGGAAGCTGATGAACAAGATGTTGGTGGACGGAGGTGCTTCTGTCAATCTTATGCCATACACCACTTTTCGTAAGCTTGGCAAGGGACTAGGAGATTTGCTTGAGACTGACATGATGCTTAGAGACTTCGGAGGAAATACATCCAAGACCCAGGGGGCAATAAACATCGAACTGACAATCAGGAGTAAAACTCTGCTCACCCACATTCTTTTTCATTGATGGGAAAGGATCAT